>NW_019101213.1:256289-411733 GCF_001856785.1 Myzus persicae | reverse complement strand
AAAAAAAAAAAAAAAAAAAAAAAAAAAAAAAAAAGGTACGTGTACAAACAAAAACAACCAGGGCGTAAAAGTCCATCAATTCGCAAAAACTTACTAAGCACCTCAAAGTCAACCGCTATAAAAGCACATAATAAAATCAATCAAACGATATCAACACAAATCTCAAAAGCCAAACCAACAACATTTTTAAATGTTTAATTATTTTTAATTACATTTGAAAATCATATTTACGAATACTTGAGATTTTTGTATCATTTAAGTGTGATCTTGTGACAATACAAACTTTACTTTAAAAAATCACCCTGTATTTGAATTATTAATATAAGCACACTTCACATATTTTAAATGTTTGAATTTACAGTTTGTTTGATAAGAGTAAATAATAATGTTAGATTCACTATGTTTAGTGAAATATCGTAATGTCAAGTTGTAAAATATTGAAAGTTTTAATATTAATTACCATAGTTTATAAATCATCAAAGCCCCCATATCCGTGAGAAACTGTGAAACGTTGGTTGACACGATACTTACATACAATTATTGGTAGAAACTATATAAGCTATATAGGTAGAAGTGTAGAATATTTAATTACTTGAGAATGTTAGATTTGCACACGTGTTGTTCTTATAACTGCGTTTCCAAGAATACTTGGTGCAAATTCTCTATTCTATAGAACTTTAACTTACTAGAACTTAACCGATTAGAAAACATTGAAATAAAGAAATGGAATTATTAATCCGAACATTACCACTAATTCTAAGTTTATGAACACAACTTTTTTTAGGTATCTTAATTTTTAACTTAGATTAAATTAGACAGGTATTTAAACGAATAACTTAAGAATAAAAGTATACTTTTACAGTTAAACGTAACCATGGATATTAAATTGTGTACCTATTTATTATTAGTACTAATCGTTTACACAGTATTAATTTTGTACGCTCCATAACTAAACGCGTTCTCAGCATTTATTGTCCATAGAACTGTAGACTATTATATGAGTATGTTTACTAATAAATTGCCTAATACCATGTCGTCCCAAGGATATGTAAAACAAAAATTTGTTGGAGACGGAATTCTATTAGAAGATTCGGTACGCATTATTATTCATATTATAGCTAGATAGGTATATAATGTATATTATGTTTTATAAAAATTAGATTTCGTTATTTTAGTATTCTATCACTTAAAAATTATTTATGGAATAGGTACAAACAATGTATTATCTATTCTATGTTTGTGTTTTATATAATTCACGTACAATTGTATAAAGGGAATCGGTGGTGGACAATTTTTAAGGAGTTCGAAATACGCAATTTTCAAATGTCATGCCTACATGCATCGGTGTTTCGTGAGTGAACAGTAAACAATGTTTATACTCAATTTTGTGTAGTTTCTATTTTCTTTTTGTCCGTCCTACCTATCAAGCTAAATATATGGTAATATTTCAGAAGACTGTCCTCAGTTTGTTATATTGCCTATTTATTGAGATCGGTCAATTTGAATTCCGAAATTTTAAAATATTCAAACTAAATGTATATATATAGACGTTATTGGTTTTGATACTGGGGGGGGGAGGTAAACTGTTTCAAATAGACATAATAGTGAATTCAAATCAGTTTTAAAAAGTATTATCACATTGCAAGAACGATGGACAAAAGATTGGTACGTTGTGAATAAAATAACTGTCTGCAACCTACCCCCTTAATTATTCAATTTAATATGTAGCCTTATATAAGGGTAGTCATTTTTGATAGCAGGTTCTTCATCACGTTTTGTTTGCTTTTCAAACTTAACCTTATAAAAGTATTGATCTGCAATTATTATCAATTTTCTGCCATTGAATGTAGGTATAGAATATACAGGGACGTAGCCAGGATTTTATTTGGGGGGGATCAAGTGAAAAAAGTGAGATTTTTAGTTTTTTCGACGTTTTTTTCTAAAGCGTATTTTGGTTACAATATTTCTATTGACCATAAAATATCATTATTCTGTTCAAACCTATTTTCGAGATGTAAAATAAAACCATCTAAACATGGTAAAAATTCAGAGATTTTATTATACTCTTCTAGTGAATTACATGAATAAAAATATTATAATTTATAATTATCCCTATAATTTTGTTTATTCGTAGTACGCGGAATTTTNAATATTATAATTTATAATTATCCCTATAATTTTGTTTATTCGTAGTACGCGGAATTTTAATTTTAGCATCAAAATACATTTTACTAAAAATGTCGGAAGGGGGGGGGGGGGTGTCTGGACCCCATGGACACAATAACTTATATAAATATAATGACATTAAAGTTTTCGAAGCTAAAATATTCGAAGAAGATCCTGTTTTTAAAAAAGACGATTCTTTTGAGGCTATGTCAAATTGAACGCCATATTGTACTGATTATTTATAATACGCAAGTACACTAAAAAATTATTAAAAAAATGATTTTCTGAGAGTTTTTACTAATAATACATTTTAGACTTAAGACATATTATAAACAGTAAAACTTTTTGTGTTTCTTAACTTTTCTCGAATCGTATATAATCAAGTATCTTTAATATTCTTAAGTACATTTAATTTATAAATATCACATGCACTTAACTTAGACACGTGTATTGTGTAATTATCTTATGTTTAAAATAACAAATTATATAAATACATTCATCCGTTGATATTTTGATAATTTTATTTAGATTAATGAAATGACAAAGTTGTTATCCACGATGACATTACGCAAGGATGATGAGCCATTGTTGGAAACCAACTTTAAAGTAAAATCAAGATTAGATGATAGTAAAGTACGTATTATTATGCACTATTAAGTCTGTAGTAAGACTCAAAAGTTGTCCTCAAAAATTCGATAAAAAAAATTGGAAAATTCTGTAATTTAAAAAAAATTCAAATTATATGTACAATAATTTTTTGAATTGAGATAATTGGGGAAAGTAGACTGGCCAATATCAAGTAGACATAACAATGAAATAAAATTAGTTTAAAAAATATTATCACATAACTAGGCCAATCTGGATAAAATATTGGAATGTTTTGGCTACAATACCAACTGTACGCCACCGATTCAATTAATAATTCAATTTTACAAATCTTCTCAAATGAGAATCGTCATTTTTAGAAACAATATTTTCAAACTACAGTATCAAAACATTTTTATAAAAAATAATATCGATTTTCAACGATTGAATGTATGTATGTATTATAATAACTTATACGATTACAATTAAGTTTGCAAGGCTACAAAAACACACGATGAAAAGCCTGCTTTTAAAAATAACTACTATTTAAAAGCGATACCTATGTCAAATTGAACACTGTGTACTTATTATTTATTATACACGTACACTATTAAATTAATTAAAAAAATTATTTCCATGGGAGTTTCTATTCCTAATAAGTATTAAACTTTAAGCATATTATTTACAGTCAAAACATTCTTGTATTCTTAACTTTTCTCGAATCATATATAAATCACGTATCCTCAATATTATGAGACATACGCTTGTCGTATCGTGAGTCATCTTCTGCTGCTTAAATAACAAAATATATACGTACCTACATTTAACCGTCGACATTTTGATACTATTGTTTAGATTAATGAAATGACCAAGTTGTTCTGTATGATGAAAATATGCAATAATAATAACAATATTATGTACAATCAATAATTATTGTAATTTAACTTAACTATATGTACAGGTTAATGTAGTAAATGAGGCCAAATCATATTTGAAGAAATTGAATATTTCAAACATTAAAAGGGTTAGATTCGTCGTTCATAAAAAAAATAAAAATAAAGTAAGTACCTACCTAATATTAATAAACTATTATATTTCATATTATATATTATTATAATAAAATTGTTGAGTTGTAATAGCTTAGTACTAAAAGCTATACAAATAAAAATAAAAAAAGTCTTTTTTTGATTTGCAATTACATTTTAAACATATTTTTTAATTTAATATTATATTGTTTTAATAGTCTTACGATTTTATTATTCATGTTTTTGTTATACTTTGTTGGATGATTTTCACCATCGATATTTAAAATCTATTTCAAGCTCTACAAAATAAACTTATGTATGCAATAAAATAATACACCTATTATATATTATTGTGTACATATAAAAATAAAATAATATGTGTATGTTTTAACTTTTGTATATAATTGTTGTTTTTTCATTGCGAAATCGGCTGACGGACAACATTAAAGTCTAAAGATATAACACTATTGATTCAAGATGCTAGAACTAATAGATATTTTAGCCATTTCACCCCATACAGTAAGAAATAAAATATAACCGAATTGAAGAGTTCGAAAGAGGCCGAAGACGATTTGTTATACCAATCAAAATCATCGGATCACATTATTTTTTACATTACTATTCAATGATTATTTATTAACTACTTTTTTCTCGTTACATGTTTCTGTCTACAGTAGTACCTACTATTGTTACCTACCTAAATGTTTTCTCAATAAACTAATAAAATAAATAAATTCGTTCGTAATATTATTAATTAGGTAAATGTATCAATCTATTGTAGTTCGAGATGTCAGGTACTAAATATAGGTTGAATGAAAGGCACAGGTTATGGTCGAGATAAACCCTTGATTAAATACGTTAACAAGGACTTAATTTATTTTAAATTTATAAAATATCATTAACCGGATGGTACATTAATCGTAAGACGCTCGTTATTTAAGCTATTAATGTTTTTAAACATATATTATTTACATAATTTCGAGTCTAGTCTCATGAGCCACCTGATAGATATGAAACAATACACGCAATGGGCACACCCACATCATCGAATTAAATGAATAAACAGCACATGCCCAAAAAATAAATGTCACATATTCATCTATTTGAATTGATATATTTTTTTAAACACAAATTAATCGTAAAACTACGTCAAAATAGGCGATGGTTCGCCATACGCATGTACACTTCAAACATATCGAATTCAGAAATTCTTCGCTTGTATTATGTGGGTCAAATTGTTTACTCCGGTGCGATGAGCATTGCTCCATCCACAGTATATTATGATCAAGGTATTTACGGATATATTTACATTTACATCTTATTAAATTACTAGGCTGCCATGTCTGTGTAACTCGCTGAAAGTGGTTACTGACTTCAAACGTATAGTCGTTTGCATAACATCATATAAGTCGCCCTCATAGGACTTCACACGTCTACGGTCGGTCAAAATTCATAAGTTTAAAGGGGTGATAAGTAAAACGTCAGTGATGAGATTTGTTGATAAAGGGTTGTGATAATGCTTGACGCTTTGGCAGTCTCGTTTTGAAGACCAGAGTGTTTGAACTTTGAAAGTCGAGTTTGAGTGCCTAGCAATATCTCATGGCACGTGTAAATCGGTAATTGAACGGGCTTGATATGGCCCCCCGATGTATGCCTGGTGCACATTATGTATAAAAATTAAAAATATAAAACCTAAGGCCGTGTTGGAGTGTCTAGCAAGTCAGTCGTCTCCGGTGTTGGTCGATGCCTAACTGGGAAATCCACTTATTAGTTTTGTGATTCGTGTGTGTCAATGCTCTTAATAGTTATTTTTAATTTAACAATCATTACACAATTGGGAAATTTCAGCGTATGAGATAAGCACCTAGATATTGTTAAAAAATAAACATTTTTTCCCAGTGTATTACAAACAACGAGTTAATTAAAACAAAATTGGCAAAAACAATCAGTACAATTTAAATTACAAATAGTCTATGAATCACTTACTATACGAGATTACAAAAAATATGTGAATAATAATATTGTTTTTTTAAATTATTATATTCCATATATCTCCCCTCCCCAGCTATCAATCTAATTATTAGTAAATGCGCTTAAAGTTGTCAATGCTATAGTGATATGTAATTATATTTCATATTTACAAAACTGTTGGTTTGTACAAATTTTACTTATCTCTTTAAATGTAGATTACAAGATGTTATCACACTTATGCGTGACAAAGGAACCAAGGAAATGTTTTGGCTATATCGTAGTGTAAACACATTCATTGAATATTTTTACTAACGAAAACACTCGCCCGACAATACATTTGACAAAATTATTATTGTTTATTGCAAACAGTATTTATTTTTCTATAATTTGACAGTCGTAGACATCATCGGTTATGTTAAACATTTATTATTGTAAGTAAGTTGAATTAATTTCGATATTTAATAATTCGACAGAACAAAATATAAATTATTTATTGTAGTTATAATAATTATTATTGATTCGTGAACAACAACACAAAATCATAAAGTTGTAGTTATTGCACAGTTCCTTCATTAAACGTGGGCATTTCAAATCCTTAACACATAGTACCGGAACATCATCTAAAATAAAATAAAAATACTAAATATTATTAAACCCATAATCGCATTTAAACAACTAGATATAACTATTTTACAATATTTAATTAAAAGACGTTCAATATTTTTGTTGCAACTTTTCGTTTGGTTAGTTTTTAAACATTCAACAGATGCTTCATTTTAGTAAGTAATTTTACCGTTCTTGGTAGGTATCTTTCAAATCAAATATTTGAAACATTTGTTGACTCTATTTAGTTTTTATTTCATAACAATAAAAAATAACAATACATATTTTTATACCTATAATTAAATGTTGCGTACAGGTTCATACAATACTATGTATTGGTACAAAAGGAAAATCTAGCATTCCTCTTCACTGAGGTTAGACCTCTTATTAGAGCAAGAATAGTTATCTAATGCTTTAAAGTTCAAATTTATAAGTATAACTTATGAGTTATGGTAATAACAGAAATAAAAAACGAAGATATTAATTATTAAGAAGAGAACACTAAAACAAAATGTAAAGCTTTTACACTTTAAATGTAATGAACACGATATTAATAGATTGATATTATGACATTTAACAAGTCTAAAAAAGTTGTTGTAATTCGATTGTTATACATAGTAGGTCTAGAATATCATAAGTATTGTTGCCATATATTTATGATCTAGATTACCTACCATTATCATGTGAATTACATTTATAGTTGAACGTATAACTTCATATAAATTATGATTAAAGTATCTAAACTGTAACTATATTTGTAAGACATAACTTATTAAGCTAATGGATAAGTACTAACACTAAGGTACTAAGACTAAAGGTGTAAACATAATATCATTTTTTATATTTATTTACTGAAAAAAATTATAAACTTTAACAGTCTTACAAATTGATGGTGTCTTGAACATTTCTTATATATATGGACTTTTTTGGATTTTTTTACTTTTTTCATTAGGATATCACCGTTGTTGATCCAAAAGAATTATAAATTGCTTTCTTTTAAAGCTGAAACCTTTTACGATAAAGATTCACAAAGGCCTGTTACTTAATAAATCACCGATATAAATGTTTTTTTTAGGCCAATTACTACAAATATTATTTGCTGTAAGTTTAGATATTTTACTATTGTAGATAAGGTTTTTCTTCATTTCGAAAGTTTCAAGTTTAGCAACAACAATGCTGTTTGAAGTGCTACTTATGTTAAATCTAAACGCCCTTATAACGTTGATTTTCGTATTGGTTTTCAAAGCAATTTCTTTTATGATTCGTGGGTAGTTTTCATGTTTAGTTAGTGGTATTCCTTTTATAAAAATTACGTTTCTTAAAAGTAATTGTTTTTTAAAATTGGTTTCATGACTAGCAGTCAAAATTGTGTTTGATACATATTCATTTGCATTATAATTTTTTTCATTTTCGATCTTCAAAATTTTTATTGCACTTTGAACCGATTTCATTCCTTTAAAATTATCCGAGCGCTTTGGTTCATTTTTTGTTTCTATACTTGTCGATAGTTGATTTTTGGTTAACGTCATTTCTACTTGTTCACGATCACAACATTCAAACTTTCTTTCGTTAATCTTTGACATTTGCTTGAAATTACTTCCTGTAAAATATATACAGTAAAAATATAACATTTTTACCCACACACCAAAATCAAAATATGTGTCTTCATTGTCAACTAATTTTTCCATACATTTTAATTTTAGAACACTCTATTCACAATAATTTCACGTAAGACTAAACCAGGTTACAGCGTTGAAATAATCGACTCTTTAAACCTTACTAGGGTCTGTCTAGAACGTTTAGACCTTCAACTCATCATGATCGATAACCAACACAAATCAACTGAATAACTAATCCAAAAGCTGGAATACTACTCGGAATTGATTGTTTTCAATAATACTGCTGTTTAGATATTTATTATACCTACCAGGTGGTCAATACTCTTTATTACCGGTCTGGTTTTTAAATCACCAACATCGCCAATTTGGTGAAAAAAATTATGACGTAATGAAAATACCTACCTACTGTTTTTTTAGTGCCGTTTTTCATAATATTATCATAATGGTTTTTTTAAAACTCTCTATAGAAACGTTTGTAAAAATTAAAGAGTAGTTGTCACCAGGCTCAATATTATATAAATAATAGGTAAGCGAAACAAATTTCACCGCCCGATGCACAACAGTATACCGCAATTCAAACAACATGGTTGTATCTTGTGTCGTTTGATCAGCTCACTTGTCAACTTACTTGTTGTTGAGTGAATACGAAATTTTTATCAATCAAAACAATATGGCGTATTCCAGTGAGATGATTTCATAAACCGTTTGTTTTTTATATAATACGAGTATACCAACTTATATAAAAATATCGTAAAGGATACAAAACTTTGAATGTCGGACATTTTCTCATCAAATTTTGAAAATTGTCCTATAGGTTAGGTTATGATATTGTAAAGTGGCCTACAGAAATAAGATTATAATAATTGTATAATATATCAGTGTCAACTACAAGTTTAAAAATGTAGAAATGAAAAATTATTAATTTAAGAAAAAAATATATATACTGCAAATTAAAGTAAAAATATATGTAATTATGGATATTAATATTGAGATACTAACTGAAAGTTCTGAAATTATATTTGTCTTATTTCTACACTACAACATTTTTTTTAATATATATTTTTGATTATAAATGATATGTATGAATATAACTTAATAACGACTCGACAATAATACGATTTGTCGATTAATTGTATCTCGGCCATTATAAACTAAAACTATAAATAATCTTATATTATAAGAAAATAAGGAGATACTCAAAAAATACTTAATAATAATGTCAACTATATTTAATTTTTAGCTCGGACCGTAAGATTGTATAATGTATACTATTGTGTCTTACGTCATAGCATGCGCTTATCATAATTTATATATATCCCAACAGTCAACTCTGGTAATATTATCGCTGAAACATGGTAAATATTATTGTAGGCAATATGATCTATTTTCAAGCAACTCGAAACAATAATATAAAGGATGGTATCACTAGACAAAAATATTTTCTATGTGACTTAGGTCTAACGATTTTTAATTTTGTTTCATGAACAAGTTTACTCAGTTTTAATTTAAGTGGTTTTTAATATTACGGAAACTCTTTACATCGACATAAAATGTTTCGTTTTTTTATATTTCAGTTAAAAACAAGTAAAGAGAATGTCTTATGTGAAAGTATAGTAAACGTATTAAATGAATCGTAATCTGTTTTCATATTTAATATCCATTAAACCAAATTCATATGGTTTTCTCAGACGATTATGTCTAAACACCAAATATTTAGGCTAGGACCTCATTTTTAATATTTGAACTGCATTTAAAAAAAAATGTATTGAATAAAATAATGTCCATTACATTCCCAATCGTAATCAGAAAATGTACACATGATTAAAATAATATATTAGTGTGTATCAAAACTATTAGAAATGCACCAAGACGTTCCGAGACGACAGTTATAATGCCTATATTTACCCCCTTAAAAAATATTTACGCAGTAAACAAATAATTGATATTTTTTTTGCGTAGTTAAAAATTGTGCGATCGTATAGAAAAATATATTTTGCCATATCAACTCATTGTCGACAATTCGCTACTAAAATTACACTACGTGTAAATGATAAAAATTACAAAATTATCGTTCGATGTCCTCCAACTGCGTAGTGTAGTACATACCATGACGTCGTACTATATTTTATTAGTATTTACTATTGTACCGATTATGTTATTACTTATTATTATTATTTAGTTATTTATTTACCTCCGAAAATGTTGGGGCACCCGCAACACGTCCCGTGTATAATTTAAGAATCGTCTTCGCACTTCCAGTTCGGACACGCTCTGTTCGAACAATAATTCACTGAAAACATAATATTAATTATTGTCAATAAATAAATCGTTGTAATTATAATTAGGCATGCATCCAAATGTGCAATGTTTACGAAACACAACCTCAAGTCCTCAACCTACCCTCAGCCTAACCTGACTTCACTTAGAGCCCTACGCCGTGTATACTAATTAGAATTTAACAATAATAACTTAATACATCAAAACAGATTATCCAACAAATATGTTCTTAACAATATTGGTCAAATTTTATCTTTGACATGACACAGGTTAGGTTTCGTATCATCAAGATTCAAGGCTGAACATATTTCTTAACCAGAAAAAAATAGAAATGAGTTATTTAAAATATGTAATATATTTTGTATGTAATAATATATTTACATTTTTTTATATGTTTAATTTATGTTACATAATAAATTACTTTTTTAAAATAGTTTTTTAATTCATTTCCACTGTTTAACAATAATACAATACTATGAGATCACTGAAATATTATTTACTAATCAAAAATTAATCTGGATAGCTATTCTGATTAAAATATAAATTAATATTAATATTATATTCTATTATAATATAGGATTCTATTATTGGCTGTGCTCTTCACCTTCTTATGTTCTACCAATGACTGTTACTTTTTGTTTTTATTATATTCTTTTGTTATCCTGTATATATTTTTATTAAATTATAGCCTAAATATCCAGTTATAAAAAAAACAACGGACAAAGTAACCTGATTTTTAGCTAAGTCGAGTTAATTTATTTCTATTTAACTCGTGACATTTACTATTAACAAGTTAAAACAAAAAAAAAAAAACAAAAAGAACTTTTAACTCTAAATTTACTTACATTTTTCTACATCGACTCCTCGACTTGACACTTGAGGGAGTTAAAAAAATTTGTTAGATAACTTTCACGTATTTTGCATAGTATAATTATTGAAAAATATTATTTTATAGCATACGATTATGCGTTACCTCTGTATATATCGTCCATTTGCAATATGCAACGGTTGTCCGGTTGCATAGCTCTGCCGGTGCCGTTGGACGCGACGGACCACGTGTCGTCGGACAATCCGGACGCGACTACGAGAAAAGCGAAAGCGAAAAAAGCTTGCATGACTGCCCCGTTGGACTTCATAGTGGACAATGAACGGATCGCTGACTGGCGTTGGTGTTTTATATACCTACATACCGCGGTATTGTCGTTCAACGTCGATGACGTATCTCAGTAAATAATGTCTATTGTCGGGGCCCGGATTTATATGCATTTGCATGGTTTTTTTTTTTAACAGTCCGAAAATTAGATAGATAAGCTACAAGTTCGAATTATAGTTGAAATAAATACAAAGTACAAAGTTTTACTTTGCATATTTTTTACTCGTTTTTTTGATGTTGTAGTAATGTAGTACTGCATATTTCTGTATTTTACGATTTTTCACTGCATACCTATGGATGGTTTTTGAACTCATATTTTTGCATATTTTGTCATATTTTGATGTGCATTGTTGGTATTTTTGTATTTTACGAACACCTAAGTGTTTTAAAACCATTTGTTTTATTATTATTCATTGGTTTTACCCACATATCCTATGGTTCTCAAGGAATTTGTTTTCTTATATTATCTACAGTCGCTTCTAGATAAAGATAATTCAGTCGGGAGTAGTTGTTTTAATCTGTTATGATTGGGTATGTTTCGTAATAAAGACATTTTTTTTTGAAAATCAAATTTTTTTTTGCAGTATTCATTATTTTAAAGTGTATATTTCAAGTTATCATATTGTGATATTATCATAACGACGTTTCTATTGTTGAAAATTCGAAATCTAATAAAAGATAATAACACATTTTTATGTCACTAGTCGACGACGGCAAAGGTCGCAAAACGGAAGAATAGCCTTCATGACAGTTATAACTGCAGTAGAACAACCACACCTCACCTCGCCCTGAAAAAGTCTTACCAAATTATTAATTAACGATCTCACAAAAAATAAATTGTATTGTTAAATTTGTTCGATAATATAACTATACCTCTGTTGACGATGACAACATAATAATAATATGCATTCAGTGTAGGTCACTGTATCATGAATCAGAAGCAGTACGTGTTAACGATAATATTATGGGAAACACGCTCAGTATCTCTGTATGAGTAAGGTTCGATATTTTAAACAGAGTAGGGGACATAATATGTGAATTGAAAAATGGTTTTTGAAGGTGGTGGAATGACGTGCAATGTTCAGACGTTTCGTGCAAATACTATATAATTTTGGAGCTGTGAGTTAAATATTTTTAATTCAAAGAATTTCGTGTTAGTAGAGCAGTGAAGGGGGGTAGAAATTACGTGTCTATAGGGGCTATATGTGTGGCAAAAGCATATTTATTGGTTGTTAATCAAAAGAATGCAAAATTTAGATACTGAATACCTATAATATGTTATATGTATTATTTTACAAAAACAAAATTTTATGAAAATTTATCAATGTGGAGGCCGGCGATAGGAGCCATGTATATATTCTAACTGTCTATAGCAGCGTTTCCCAAAGTGTGTTCCGCGGAACCTTAGGGTTCCGTGGGACAATGTCAAGGATTCCGTTAGATGTATGAGATTATTGAGAAAATTATGTTTATTTAGTGTTTGTTGTTTAAAAAATGTTTGATTGAAAATTTTTTTTTAAACTAAGTTTAATAATGAAAAGTCATTAACAGTATCATTAAAATATTATTTGGACTGGAGAGTTTAAGGAATTGATTTTCCTTTTTTAATTTACAAAAATTGTAGTTGAGTTGGATTAGACATTAGGGTTCCGCGAAACACAAACAATTTTTTAAGGGTGCCGTGGTCGTAAAAGTTTGGGAACCGCTGGTCTATAGAAGTATGCCCAATAATAGTTTTCCTTGTGAAAATAAATAAAGTAATTTATTTTTATAATATTAATCAATAATAAATTACGTATAACAATTAAAATAACTAAAAAATTATTAGTAATAACACACCTAATAAATCATTTTGTAGATTCAAGTAATAAACTAATAAATTATTAATAAATTATTATATTTCCCAATTTTAATATAAGAGGTATCAATTCTAGTCATTTTATACAATTTCTAGGCAATAACTTTGCCCAACCAAATTAATAGACTTCGCAAATAATGATTAATTACTATTAATTTTTATATAGCCATTATTGAAAATAGCTTAAGTAGGTACTGATTGCCAACATTAACAGTAACATACATAAAATATTATATAATATATTATGATCTCGTAATCCCACACTAGACATCAATCGTACTTGTAGTTGATTTGAATTGAATTAGTATTTAAATAAACTTAAGATAAACATTTTATTTTTCGTCAAAATAAAACTTAATTTGCCTATATCAAACTATGTAAAAATCGTCTTACTCGTAAAAATAATATTTCACTCTTATTGAATTGCACACATTTATACACCTAAATTCAAAAATGCACATTAATTCATGAAAATAATTTGTGGTTGAAATGTTTGGTTTCAATTTTAAAAAAAAAAGTTGAGCACTTGTGAGCAGCACGTGTGCGTAAGACAATAAGATAAAACCAAAGAATAGTTATTATATTATATATTCTTCAATTCGTTTATTAAAATATTAATCATGGTTATAATCGAACAATCATATGCTTATGTTATAGTCATAGAAAATTGAATGTTTCCGGTAAGTTATCGAAGACATACCTTAATATATATTTCATGTAATAAGATATAAATAATACTGTCGACCAAAAATAGAAGAACGTCGAGTCGAAAATATTTAATACGATCAAAATTTAAGTACGTTTTTATAATGTAATTTAATTATTTTTGGAAATTAAAATACATCATTAATATATTTCAGTACCTATTTTTTTACATATTGGTTAGGTTTAATATTAAGATTATTTATGAAGAATAATTTTTTTTAAACCAAAGAAATTAAAAGTGTATGAAAATGTATCACTGGTACATATACCTCAAAGCATTTTTTGTACTAAAGTTATAATTTTATTTAAACGCATACATTTTTTTTTAATCAAAAAAAATCAAAACATTGTTTACCTTCAAATTCTACTATTTAATTTGATTTTTCCAACCATTTATATGCGTCATTTGGCGATAATACTTCCTTTAAACTATAACGTGTCAGTCATAATAATTTCACAATTACAATATCTATTAACTGCTGTCTGCCGTCATCAACTGTAAGAAATTTCCATTTATGTGCTCTGAAAATAGACCATTTTATTTTCTGTTGTTTGTTACATTTTTGTAATATAGTTCGTAACAATATCAATGCCCTCCGGACACAATTTTATTATAATTTTCTCTAAAGTTGACTTTACGCATTGATATCTGTATTATTTAGAAACAATATTACTACTCGGAAATCCTGCAAATGTATTGGAAGTAGTTTGCAACGTAACTTTAACTTAATCGGAAATTGGAAAATGTTGAGTTTTTTGTAAATGGTTCCGGTTCTTGAGAAAAATATTTAACTGTTAAGTTCTGGTTTCTGCGAATTACTGGCTGCAATACTAAAACAAACAATTGTATGACACCGGCTCCAGAATGTAACCGTTCCGGATCGGTTAAAATTTTAAATTACATAATACTATTACCCATAAAACAGCTATAGTGGTTACTTACTATGTAGGTTATAAATAGGTATGAACTAGATAGGTATCTATATTTTTAATGAACATTATACATAATAAATGATGACGAATTTATTTGTTTTAGTATAGATAATGAATAAGCATTCATAAAATGTGTGTCCATATGTAGAGAATTGTTATCATAATACACTAAACAGCACCGTAATCAGTGGCGTATTTATATGTGCAGGCACTATAGGCACGTGCCTTCAGTGACATATTTTTAAAGGGAAATTTTTTCCAAAATTGATGATAGGTATTATGATTAGTACACTTTATGAGAAATACTATGGATGCAGTGCGTTATACACATTGCGGTAAAATCAGTTTTTCTAAAGGGGAACATCTCCGCTTGTATTTCCTGAAAATCTCACTGTAAAAGAGGTGTGAAATAACCTGTGAACCTATAAAATATTTTATTATATTATACCACTCAAGTATTAAAAAATATCAAATGAGATATTCTTTAAGTATCTTTGTAAACGGTCTCCGACGAATGGTCCTATGAAGAAGAAAAAGAAGGCTCTTAAGCACACAATTTTGAAAACGAAACAATCTAATAAAATAAATTCGAAACAATTAAATATTACACAACATAATATAATACTGACTGCACCGAAAAAAATATCATTTGTAATATTAATAATATAATATTGTAGAAGTTCAACAATATTAATCTTGTCACCTGGATAATAAATTGTGTGAATAACAAGATAATTTGTTAAAACAGTATAATATATTGTCAATATGATAATTATTATTACTGGCGCAAAAATAATTAATAATATTATTGTTGAATCAATAATAGCTATTTTATCCTAAAAATATTATAGGCTATATATTAATAACATGGCATGTTTGACAATATTAATATTGTCATTTAGATAATACCTTATGTGAATAACAAGATATCTTGTAAAAAAAATAATATGTATTATTAATTTGATAGTTATTATTATCGATATGAAAATAATAAAACCAAGTTCATAACCCTAATTTCTACAATCCATGTGACGATCATTGCCCTGTTCCCAGTATAGTACTTTCCACTCGTAATGTGTTTTGCTGTTTAAACATGTCATTTGTGATTTTGTCTTTTGATTTCCTAAGTACCGTCTTTTAATTTAAATAATTGTGTTGAAATTATTGCATTTGCGAGAGTTGCGAATTTGCGATCTTCAATTTCTTCTGTCTGTCAGGTAAGTATTCATTATGATATGTTATATTTGCAATTGTGATATTGTTGGTGAATTGAAAGCTTTAGTTGTACATTATAAATTAATTCATTTGCTTAAGCCTGATAGTTTTTATACATGTTTGGAAGATGCTTGTTCACAATCATTTAATTGCTTGTCATCATTTAAAAGGCATATCAATAGGAAGCATGCAGTTGTTATGTCTAAAACATTTCCTAGTCTACAAAGTGGTAACTGTGTACAAGAAACTACTAATATGGCCCCAATGATGAACTTAAAGATACATTTAACTTTGGAAAATCTGCAAAAGAATTGTATGAATCGACTTTAAAATTTATCATTAGCTTATACAATAATAACAATTTCAATAATAGTGATGTGCTTTATATTCAATCTGGGATGACAGAAAATATTTTGAAACCTATTGCCTCCATTCTTAAAAGTATGGTTAAAATTAATATTTCAGAACCTATATTAGTTTCTACTTTTAATAGGCTTGAGGTATTAATACTAAATCCATTTAATTATTGTAGTACTGAGTATCACTTAAATAATTGGCTTATAAGCAATAACTTGTTATGCCAAGTCCAACAGATAACTATTAATAATCAAATGTGTCCTGTTTCTTATAGTGGTGAGATTTGTTATAATGAAAAAGTAACTAAAGGTGCTCTATTACCATTACAGTTCCAATTTAAACAATTTTTTGAACATGGTAACAATTTCAAAACAAGTTATGATAGACTAGTCAATTTCCAAACTGACCAAACGTCTTTCTTAAATTTTGTACAAGGAAATTTATGGAAACAAAAGACATCACAATATGAAGGAAAAATAGTTTTCCCATACTTTTTGTACATAGATGATTTTGAGATAAATAATCCACTAGGATCTCATGCCACATATCAATCTATTGCGGCCATTTATTATAGTTTTCCTCTTATTGAAAATAATTATAAATTATCAAATATATTTCTAGCTGCATTAATTAAATCCTAACCTAACCTATCCTATCCTATTTAACCTAACCTAACCTAACCTTTGACACGCAACATAACCGAGGGAAGAAGACAAAATACTGTATATTACACGCGAATATCCAAACGTGAGGTGTAGGTACCTATAATATTATGTCACTCAAACGCTTGATATAATATGGCAAAAATAGTTATAGTGTTTTTCTGCCCGTTCCCGTCGGGCTTATTTATCATTCGTTGAACTTAACCAACCTTTTTTTTGTTCGATGCTAACATCAATTTTTTCATGTAAAAATTCATTTTTTTTTTTGTTACTTAAAAATGTTCTGTTTTTCCCATTTAAAGTTGGAAATCAAAACACTATTTTACTACTCATTTATTGTGTACATAGGCTTAAAAAATAAAAATAAACATTCTCTCAGCTTAGAATCTAAAAATAAATATAAACTTTTTACTAACAATTAACTAATCATACAAAATAATGTATACCTACCCACATTTATTCCTAGCTTATAATAGATAAGTAGGTAGTTTTATATAGTATAAATTATAATAAAATTATTTTAAAAAACTTATGCTAGGTTGCATGAATATTCACTAAACATACTTTAATGAATCAGTTATAATATAGTAAGCTCAAAAATATTTTTCAATATATTTCGCGTAGTATGTATGAAATCATTAATTATTTTATTTGAAAACAAATTGAAAAATATTGAATACTACAAAATTTAGTTATATTGGTAGATAGTATAATGGTTTATTAGGGCTAGGATTTATATGCAATACAAAATTGTAAAATATATATTTTACAAGCCAAGGTATGCAAAAACAATTTTTTTTAATTTATACATAATATTTTTTACATAAAAATCAGAAACTAATTGAAACAGAAACTACCTACTAATCAATATATTTATTATTTGTATTAACATTTTTATTTAAATAATATATTAATATTATTGTGTTAATATATGCTTTCAAGTTTCAAGTAAGGCAATTCAACATATTATGACCCAATATTTATAGACGTTTATTACCTTAATACCTTTTTAATTCATCTGATTTTCAATAACCTTATTACCATGCTACCATGCTACCTTATGTTCAAAATATGTAAACATATGCGAAAATATCGATCTATTTAATCGAGATTAATTCAAATCGTAGACTTATCTGACAACCAATCAATTTGGACTCAAAGAAAAAACATGGAAATTCATAGAAATCCTACCCTTATGCATATTACACTGATATCACATATGTGAATATCATAACGATATAATACACAAGTCATATTACTACATGAGTTATTAAAGCTAAACGGTTAAATTGAAGTTTCACGGATATGTGACTTCTTTGTTCACTCTTCGTGACTTGTGTTGGATTTTAAATGTCTTAAAGCCTTTATTGTAATCCCATCTGACTGTTATGATGTTCATAATATATTATACACGCCTCTGAATCCGCCCAAACTTTATACCCACACGACTATACATGAATAATTAATATAAATTAATAATTCAAGTTTAGCAATATTTACATAAATTAATGCAGTATGCGCAGTGATTTGTTTTAAAGTTAAATCCTTGTTTTCTTGAAAAGTATTTACGTATTTAAAGTATTTCATTTTTATATAAAAGTCATTTTGAACGTTTAAACTCATGTTGTACCTACCAAACAACATCTGAGTATTTATTTTATCGTTAATGTTTTTTAAGGTTTTTTTTTAATGACTGCATACATTATTGAACCTAACCTAACCAAAAAGCGATCGACCCAGAGATAAATATCGAATTTGTTGTTTACATTAGTTGTACCTCATAAGTATTTATTTTATTAAAACAAATAACCGTAGATGATTAATATTTTCACCAAATGTTCATAATAGCATATTCTATGCGTGGTGAAAATTCAAAATATTATGATGGTTATTAAGCTATTTATAGATGTATAAATATTGATTAAAAAAATGTCAGTAAGTCAAAAAATTAAAAAGTTCAAGAATTCCTCATAAGTATAGCTCCTAATGGAATCGAAAAATTAAATATTATAAAGTATGCAGTGTTTTTGACAAAGCAAAAATTAAAAAAACCTTCCATAATAATTATAGTAAAACAAATTACTTATGACAATTATAAATGGAATACAAAATATCCTAGGCTGGCTAATATCATAAAATCTACTTAGCAATACGTCGCTATCTCCGCTCAAAATCATTTTTGAAATGTCATATTATTATTGAATTCAATTTTTATCCATTAAAGTGACCCACTTGACACTTGCTGTACTACAACAGAGTAGTGCCTACTTGTTCACCTTTTTTTTCATTAAATCGCTATCAACTTCTGATTCAATAAAAGTTTTTTTCCGACACTCAAAGATTGCGTTTTTACTTCTCTTCGACATAAAATCACCAATTAAATTTTATCATTTTAATCTTACTGTTGTTTTAAACCAAAATTCAATAATGCATAATATTATAATAATAATTTGAACCTAACGACCACTTTCATCAACACTGTATAGGTACGTGGATCGTTTGATGAACGATGAGACTCGAGTGAAGAGATTTGGAACTTTTATGGAACAGAAACATCAACATTTCATAACAAACATTTATTTATTTAATTGTTATACGGTAGGTACATACATAAGATATACGATTATATAGTACTTACTACTTATATAATACCGTACACTGTACATATAGTACCATCAATTATAAATACTAAATTTTTAGGTAATCATTGATATTATACATACCTAATTTAGTCTGAATTGGCCGATAAGCCATAAATTAATGAATATTAAACCGAGTCAGGTGAGATTAAGATAAATTGAATTGATTGTTATAATCCTATACAGTGTACACTAATATTAATTTTTAAGTAAATATAAAATATAATATGTATGGCCCCGGGTGCTCCGTGCTCACGTCTATCAATACGCAATTATTGTGCAACGTTAATATGTTGATACTATTATACTAGTTGTTGTTAATTTAAATAAATAAGCACTTGAAACTACTATTATACAGATAAATACTATAATAATATATAATGTCTTCATACTTATGAAACTAATACTTAAAAATGTTTAAGCACAGCTATACATGAGGTATACCTGAGTAGAGAAGACATTATAATATCGGTTTTTACTAATATGTTTATTATGTAGAAATCTTTATTTGTAAAAAATTAAGAACGTATAGATTTACCATGAAATATATTATTATAGTCTATTTTATGATGGAAATAATAAATTAATATGCGTTATTATTAAATCATAAATAGTACCTTTAGGATTCAATAACTATATTTTATTATTGAAGCTTCTGAAACTTGGTCGTTTTTTGGTGCACTTAAAATTTAGACCAATAAGTGGAAGCGAAAGAAAATTGAACATTAAATTATTTTTAACTTCAAAATAATTTGATTGATGTTCGTTCATTTAATAATACATTTGCAGCAAATTATAAAATTGAATTTGAACTTTGCATTTTGTTATATTATTAAGTATTAAATATTAATAATTTTAGATTCTAAGCAAGAATATTGTGTTTATAAAACTAGTTGAAAACTCGAGAAATCCAAAAGTAATCAAGTTGCGTGTGAGAACTCCTTGTATAATGGTATACAACAACGTCATTTGAATTGTAGCACTGTGTTCCGTCCATGCGCCGAAAGGTAAAACATGATGATTATATTTTTGATTAATATAAAAAAGTACTAAAGAAAACTCTATATCATGGATAGATTAATGTTTAATACTTTTATGTTACAAGACAGGTCGGAAGTACCTAATATAGCAGTATTATTAAAAATATTGTTATTTAATATTTTCGGTGAATATTTACCGATATACGTTAGGACCAATGATTCTGTTAATAAACTAGCCAACCTTCACGATTTTCTATATAATATTAAGCTTGAGATCTGAATGCAGTTAAACGTTTTTATATAGTCACTTATAAAGTATTTCAGATTTTCTAATAATGTGTATTTTATTTCAATAACGAAGACACACAGAGGTCGCGTTGCTCGAGATTATCTCTTGAAATCGAATTTTTCGGCAGAAGTACAGAAGTAGTAACTAGTTAGTTACCGGAAATGGAAAAAATATAAAACACAATAATATATTATTATTATATGTTCAGTCGCGTGGAGTCGTGAGGAGTCTACAAACAATATATTGTTCTTTTAAATCCGGCGTAATAAAACGTTCGCACAAATCTAACGGGCGTGATCTATAGGCAATTCGATATGTTTCGAAGTAGTGTGGTCATCGATGAGACTCCTCGTCGTCGTAGGCATCACTCGAATGTCGTCACCCAAGTTCACTAACTGCTTATAGATTTTCTTATTTGAGTCATTGTAAAATGTTGAAAATAACTTCTACTCGACGTCCCGCTGGTGTGAAAAATATTGTGTACTTTTAAATAAATACACTCTCGAAAATCAATTTTCGTGTATCTGAGTGTTACACTCACAAATATTAAAAATGTACGATTTGCTTCAAAGACTCAAAAAGTTCGCGCCGCCACTGTGAGTAAATTAACTTACAAATTATGTGCCAAGTATACCTGCATATGGGCACTTAAAACAATTAAACCAAATGTATAGATATATCTTAGTCCATTATACAAATAAATAAATATTTTTTTTATGGAATAACATGTTTTTATTTTCTCAGTTGTAAGACTACATGCATTTATTTTTGTAAGAATATTAAGGTGTCAAGTATAATAATTATTGGTACTTCCATAAAAAATTATTTCCTAAAACACAACTATAACATAAAATATAATACTATTATATAATTACTATTGTTTTTATACATAATAATATATAAAGTACCTTAGTACCTATAATATAATATAGTAGGCCATGTTTCAAAAAATTGACTGTAAATAGGCATGTGCAAGCCCCAAGATGCTAGTTCCGAACTCTTATCTTGACATCATATCGGTGCATGGTGGAGATCAATTAATAAAAACTAGCATTAAGCACTCGTCCAATCTAATTTCATACGCAAATAATTTATTATACAAAATGAATTTCTATTACAAATGTAATTTATTTTTATCAGCATTTTTTAACTAGTGAAAAGTACATTATAATCATTAATAATAAATTGTATTTAATTGTTTTATTTCAAAAATAAATATTGACCATATACAACTAAAAAAAATATTTGCCATGTAAAAAAATGTTTTTTAAATTTTATATCGTCGCACAGAATCCCGCACATTTAAAAGCCTTGTTGCCTATATTGATTAGTTTATAATTATTATTAATTAATATAACGTGATTAAAATTGTATCAGCTATTATAATTATAACATAGAACATTAATTGTATAGCATGAAATTAAATGGTTAATAATATTGGCTAAAGCAAATTGTTTTCATTTAGGTACTCGTCCACTATCATCCAGATATTTGTTATTGTTATGCATAAAATCATCGATGTCCCAAAGTAACGCCCAAAAACACATTGCGCAAAACTATTTCGTACGTCATATAATATCACCGATATTCATGGATCAGTCGAGTAAAGTACAAACAATGAAACGTTCCCTAACGGACACCTCCCAATAGCGGACGTTATCTTGTAACTAACTAAGTAGCTTAGTAACTACAAACAGTCTGCAATCTGAACTTTCTGAACAGCGGACACTGCAGTTTCGTGAGCGAGTGTATATTTTTCGTAGCGTCAGACACACGTCAACTATGATAATAATATGCACTTGCAGTAAATATGACAACCGATACGGTATTGTAGTACATTTGACGATATCGTACTCGAATAGTAGAAAATATTATGATATCGTTACGCGTGCGCACTACGCGGATAATCAATAACGAGAATATGTATCTGTGTCGTATTGGGTATACTGTCTATGATTATTATATTACGAACTAGCCGCAATCGCGTTCGCGTTTCACACATAGGTAACTATTATTGTATTTACGGCAGGACGTCGTGGGCAAGAAAGTACGGCAGTGATATGACGATGATAGTATTATAATAACAATAATAATGAAAATAACACGAGATTGTAATGCGATTGCACGACGACGGCCGGAGAAAAATCGATTACGAGTAAAACGACCGCGCGTCTTCGGGGTCGAGCGGGGGACGGAAAACGAGCCGAGAAACCACAGGTCGTTTCGAACGGGCTCGTCGATGAAAAAATAATACACACATAATACAATATAAATAATAATACGTTATAACGACACATAACGCTGTGCACACACGCGAGCGGGCGAGCGGAGAGCATCGCGGGCTGCGGCCGTGTGGTCGCGCCGGGCGATAACGTCACGTCTGTGAATGGAAACGTGCCGTTCATTGATCATCGTTCAGCTACACGCCACCGCGTCGTCGGTGCTCGCTCGTATTATTTGAACACAGGGCGATTCACCAAACACGCTCGGCCTCCCCCACCCCCTCTCCTGTATGATAATGTATCAAGTGTAAGCTAATATAATCATAGAGTAGTATATTATATGGGTATCTGACGTCATGTACCTACAACGCGCACAGTACCGCGCAGTGTACTTGCGCAGTAGTCGAATCCCGCAACGGCGTGCACTGCAATAATAATTATACCTATATATCACACGGTTGAACATTGTATGATATGTGTCCGGGGGTGGGGGGGGGGGATCGTACGTGCAGTGGTTACGGCCGCGGGAAAAATCGATGAAAAAACCGAACATAATTCGATACGAGACCGCAGTTGACAAACCATATATTGCACTCACACACACACACACACACACACACACATACTCGACATTAACACGTCGTAGGTAATATCGAATATTGAATTATAGAGCACTGCTGCACACGACGGACGCGCGAGCGGGCACGTCCCGAGTAAACCGCTACAGCGGCCAACAGGTGTCCTACGACGACGACGACTGCGGGAACGAAACGAGCTAGCTGCACTCCCGCACGCCGTCGTTATCACCGTGACCCGGTAACCGTTAACATGGGTATAACGATCGAACGAACATCGCTGCACTTTCTTCGGGTGTTATACGTCCTACTGTTCCCGATCACTTGCGTTTTCAGATTATCCGAACAATTTAGATAATGTATACATATATGGGTGTGCCCCGAGAATACTCTTCGGGGTAATGGAAGCGGTCTTAAATTGTCGTTTTGTTATGTATTATTATATTTCATAAAGCATAATAATATCACCCCAATCACCTAGCTCTAAGGAAAATCAATTTATTTTAAGAAGAAGATTTTTCATACAATTTCGACGAAGGGACCAAATTTTGAAAACACTAATATAAAAATAATATTGGCTATTTAAAAAATCCCAAAAGCTGAGGTTGCATGACATGATAATAATATATTGTTTTTAAATTTTAAGGATTACAGTATTGTTATTTAATTTTAAATGATTTTTTTTAGATAATCGTTGAAAAAAATTGCACTAAATTATTGATTTTCAGCTGACATGCTGGTGTGAGTGATGTACTGTACTTTTGAAACATAATATTGCAGGCCAAATATCTCGGCCAAATATTGTTTTTCCAATAAAAATTACAAAGCTCACGAGTTGTACTACCCAGATATATATATATAAATAATTATGTGGTTGGTGGCATGCCAAAATATACTTTTGTAGTGTTATTCGCCATTGTAAGCAAGTTAGGTTGCCTAACCTACACACGTCAGTTACTTTTCGTCGATCTCGGAAAGTGAGAACTTATGTTCGACTAAAAACTGCTGTAAAACCTCCTTTGTGTTTGATATCATGTTATTGAAACTTTCAATTGTCATTTCTCAGATTTTTTCATCATAATAATATTAACATGAGAAATATTTTAACTCCCACAAGACGAAAAACTTGAGATATTTCTACATCGCGGTTATACTTACGCTTGCAGATTAGGCATGAATCGTGCAATAAATTCAATTGACCATTTGGAATATATGGTATCAAAAGTACGGTTCGAAGAATCAAAACTGCCGTGTGGAAATACTGCATGAACCGCGAAGAAGGTGTAGAACAACAACCATTTTTATCGAAAATAATGATTGTTTGTTTATAGTAGCATTTACGTGCATGGGCACTGTATGTCTGTATAATACGCCAACGAAGTATTGTTAAATTTGATTACGACGATAAATGTTTAGATAGAAACTAGCCACTAGGTATGTCGAAACTTACGAATTTACTAAAACTGGAAAAATCACAAACGACATTGTACAGCAAACATATTTATGACAACCATGAAATCACACTCATTATTTTTAGTCAACCTAAAATTTTACTATATTTTATGGTACACTTACTGAATAAACATAAATTATAAATATGATTTTCAATAGTAAATAACCACGACAAACCACGGCGTCGAGTAATTTGTGTTGCCTATCGATACATTTTAGCGAACAATTATGTTATTACAATAACATTATCGAATAAGATATGTTTTTCGCTATGTGTTCGTGTGTGTTACGATGGAAACCCTCGAAAAATATGTTATACACCTAGGCAATAAAAATGCTTTACAGGTATTTCAGAAACACCAACAACGCTAGATATTGAATCGTACATATTATATAAGTAAATAATAAAAAAAAAAATGCTTTACTTTCTTAATTGTTTGGAAAATTAAATTTAAAAAAAAATGATAAATACACTATTATATCAAAAATGATAAAATAATATATTTAGAAAAAAAGTAGATGTATGAGAAATAAGGACCGTACAGCAAATTAGAAAATCAATCACACTTAAATACTTAATACTTTATATATGAATATTATTGCATTATACTTCATGCTTTCTAACCTAAACTCCTTAGTTGAACAATTATGAATTTAGAGTTTTTATATCTTGAAATTATCTATTTTATGGTGTCACTAATATTTTACATATTCACTTCGAAATCAACATTGAGACTATATTATAAAGTATACTTGTGAGAACAGCAACATATTTTGAAATACGTCCTTCGATCTTACAGCATAATATTATTATGGCTCAATAATTGTAATATATGATAAGAAAAATTGTATAGCTTGCAACAATTAAAAAACATAAACACACTATAGATATTAATAAAGTAGTATAGATTCATATTATTATATAAATTAAAGATAATTAAGATAAGAATATAAAATTATGAATCTAATGTAGTTAGCTGGCATACTAAAATGAAATAATAACAATATTATGGGGAATACGTACAGTGGGATACATAATTATAATTGACCTTCACTTTAGCGGGTTAGTCCTTAGAAAAGATAAGGGGGGGGCTCCATGATAGCTATGAACTTGGAAATAAAATAAGTAAAATAATGTTCCGATGTTTGACGAAAAAAGGGATGGTTTTGGTTAAAGAAAGTAGCTTTAGCCTGGTGGTTCATTGGAATTGGAATTTAAAGTCTTTGAAAACTTATCTTTGGTTTTGGGAGCAGTCATATCGTTCGTTACATTTTACAAATAGATTATACAATGATACAATTAGGCTGATAGTATACGATGCCCTACGGCGTTTTTCTAAAATATGTTTAATTTTTAGGAACTTACGAAAAATGGTCTCCCGAACAATGTTGACCCATCTCTGCATGCCAATTCGTGTGTATTCGTATTAATTAGGAAGCTGCATAATCAAAATTTGGTTATACACAACTCCGATTCGTAACATAAACAACACAAACTATTAAGAGTTTTCACATATATTTAAAGATTCTATGAAAATATTTTGTTTTAATAATAATAAAACATACTTAATGCATAATATATTTACATAGTAATATATATGTGTAGTAGTTTTCGAAAATAATCATGATTTTTTTCCTATAAAATTCACGTTTGGTAAAAATAATGATACCAATATTAATAATTGCACATTGTAAAATGCATGTTGAAGTTTTTTAGAGCACATCTATGCACATACATAGCTCTTTGTTTTTTAGCATACCTATACCTATTCTATACAGTTCCAAACCTTGGTTATGCCACTCGAGCGCACTACAAGCCGCTTAGTAACAATACACAACATTGGGTACGAAGTATAACAATGCACGTACAAGTACGATAAAAAATTATATCGTACCTATGTCCTATGTATTATAATATAACTATTACTATTATTATTATTATTATTATTATTATTATTATTATTATTACTATATAATCTCGGGTCCGCCACTTGACCGCGACCCGTTCATAAGTACACGATATAATAGTATATAAATAATATATCATAACAACCGCCGTGGAACGTGATCGAATCTGCGTTCAAGTATAATATATAATATCCGAGACACCAGATGTGTGCAGTGTTAAAATAATAATATAATAGACGCACATCACACCTTTTTGGTAGGAAAAAAAAACGATGACGACGACGGTAATAATAATAATAATAATAAATAAATAAAGAGAACACTCGTAACGATATTATCGGTGGTCAGTGCGGTTTACCGCACTTCTCCGTACACACATATTATTACATGTATAATAATATTATGGTTAGGGCTGAGGTCTTGTAGTACTTACAAATTTCAAAATATGTATGTATGAAGTGTCTGTACACTAAAAAACAAGAAATAGGTTTGCACTTTAGAATATAATATATACTATGCTCCAAAAAATGTATTCGAAGTTGGCCATTAACAAATCTTATATAATTAATATTTTTTTACATATTACTTAATTTATCGCTCATTTTTGAAAAAATGTTTTATTGCACTTTATAACAATAATATTTTGTTATAATGCTTGACAAATTGTACACATTTAAATTCTTAGATTATTAAAAATAACCGGACACATCAATAACTACGAGAAATATACGACTTGTCTAGTTACAAGTTACTGACAAAAGTGATTTATAACTTAACTTTTAGCTTTCTAAGTATAGTAAGTTTTCAGGCTCGATAAGTATGTATACGCAGTAACTGCAGCGGGTATATAACTAACAATATACACGTCACTCGCTTTGTCCTGCGGCCCGTCTGCGCGGACAAGTATTTAAAAAAAAAAACTACGAGTCCCCGGCCCCATAATTTCATATTATTATGATCTATACATTGTACCGATGTACCGGTGAATAAGAGACGACCGTATAAACGGGTTTATAATCATAAAATAATATACGCTGGCGAGTAAACGAGGCGATACGATTTACGACTCGTTGGCGGGTATATGCGGTAACAACCACAATAATAATAATAATAATAATAATATTAATATGATATATTATTAACGTGATTATTGTTGTATAATATCGGGCGTGTAATTCGACGTGTTTGTCCGCCGACGTACGTGGCTCAGGCGGACCGTGGCCGGACGTGCGTCTGATTTTCGGACCGCAACGACGACGCGCGACGCACACCAGCCTATGGACCTCTGTATATAACCCCGTCCCCGCGATCTGTGTTTCATTGTATACATCGATATTATAATGATACACCGTGAGACCATCGCCGCCGAAAAGGTTGGATACAGTAATATTGGGTAAAATGTTGTATGGGTGACCAAAAAAGCAGTTCGAAAAATGTTGACGGACGTCGGAGAAATAAGTCGACTTCGCCAAACTGCATAGACATACAGTGCACTATATTTTCTTCTCTAAACTCTCTGCTCGGGCATTTGTTTTGTTTTTACTCGACGCTTTATTGCAGAAAAGGCCCATAAAATATTAATACTAATATGAGCCACAAAATTAACATTTTTTTATCGAATAGATGCGAAATGTTGGGAAAAGTCGTCAATATTTTCCGATCGAGTCAAATTCTTACACGTCATAACGCAAGAAAATAGTTTTAATATCGATCAATGAGACAGCAATTCAATACATCCATATTCAACTGATTACAATACAGAATCTTAAACAAGGAAAACCGTATTTTTGGAGATCATTCAGTTCCACGGTGGGGGACCGTCAAGAACTTTTCTGTGAAGAATTTCCGACGCATGTCTTCTCTTGCCCAGTCCGTAACACAGAACCCGACTGTTGCACGTACAATTCGGCAGAGGTGAAAGCAATTTAATTTATTGAGTATGCCACACACCCCGTTCTATAAGGGGTTCGAAATAGGCAATTTTAATTCCTTATCAATTCATCCTTGAATAATATACCTATGTACTTTTATATCATGTATTTTTTAATAACTCATAAACTCAAAGGGTCGTAAACGAGTATGGAGTGTTAATCGAGTGTTCGAGTGTTGATTTAGATACATCGAGATTTTCAAGAAAATGATCGACCGTATTCTAATTAATGCAGCATTATGAAGAAAATAATTAAAATATGTCGTTCGTATGTAATGTTATAAGGAGCATACTACTAAAGCTATTTTGCCTCTACAAGGAAAATTGAGGAACCATAGATATTATGTTTTTGTGTATAGCGCAGGGAACAAATGTCTAGCAGTGTGCTACATTTTGTTAGGAATTTAATTTTAACATAAATATATGTTTTCGGGCTGGGAACAATAATTTTTGTCTCTGACCGATTTTTTATAAGATTTTTGTGGTCTTGGTTACCTATTAACAAAAACATATATATCATTCATAAAAATACGGAGTAGCGTGTTAGCCTATGTTTTTTTAAAATTTTTATTGGTGATTTGCGTTTCCATGACAATAAACTAAGCGTTACGAAAATCGGTTGGAAAAAAATACAGTTGTATCCAGCCCAAAAACATATTTGTGATAAAGGAGGGTGAGCACCCTATGTGGGTGGGCGAGCACCCTCTATCAGTCAATCTTAATCTTATTGCGATATATTTATTCTCGTGCATCGATGCTTCCATAATATTGATATAATATTATTACCCAACATTTGTAGCGTCGTTGCTGTTGTACGCTTTCTACAATAATATGATATACTTCACGAGTTATACGGTTACGGTGAAATAAGCAGAAACGCACTTCAAGTGTGCATAAAATAATGATAATATACTATTTAATATTATATCTAGGTTCTTATTGTTATTATGATAATATTATACGTTACACAAACTGTCCAATTTCTGTGTATAAAAATATAATATTATACTTATATATACTTGTGCGATAAACGACAGCTATGGGTGCGCACAAAAGCTTGTGTTTTTACCAATGACTATTAAGCTATAAAGGACCGAGGACTTCACAGTAGAAATATGATATGATATTATTATTCTTATTTATGGTATAAACTATAATCATAATATATTATCATATGTATACCATGCGACATATTATACAATATGAAACGACGATAAAATACAAAACGTCAAACAATATAATATTAGGTATTATATATTATATTATTATAATATTTACAGTCGAAATTCGTTACCTCGGCTTCTTGGACGCGATTAAGAAAATAAAAACAAGTAGAGTATGCTTATTCTTATTATATCAATACGCGAGCACTCGATTTTCTATCGATAATAACATTATTACGATTGCAAAGATAACATTTTATGTACACGCCGATTGAGTAACGTAGTTGATGAGATCATCATTAAAGCATAATATTTTGTATTACCGACTATAGACTATTGATATATAATATTATAAATACTACTCGATCAAAACCAACACACACACTCACGAACACAATACAATAATTATATTAATAACATAAAATAAAATCAAGCATAAATAATATACGTTTCTACAACGCATATTAGTACTCATATAATAATAATAATAATAATAATAATAATAATAATAGTGATAAAAAAAATAATAATAATAATAAAAAATGTATAATATATTTACAAAAGTTGAAAACATAATAAATTACCGTGCGATATCGCTCCAAATTAAACGACAGCTGATACACTCTTAACAAACTCCCCCTCTCCAAAAACTATTCCCTTGAAAATCAACTAAGATAGTTAGTAAAATGACATTCGAGAAGACCCGAATACAGTTACTGTGGCAAACATAATATTATACATCATATTAATAAATTATATTATAATAATAAAATTGTGAAACTTTTGTGACGATTGAGGCAAAAAAAAAAAACACAAAACAAAATAAATATAAATTAAACGAAAAACCACGAAAATCGCACTACCGCACTACCTCTAACACACATAGTCGGATATCGGACGGGGGTTGGGGGCTTTAGAGAGAATAACTCATAATCTTACCGCCCAAATTAAAGAAAAGATTTTCAACTATCCACATTTCGGTCTATTTGGCCTTATATGCATAAAATATCATAATAATCATAAATAGGTACATGGCTGACGATTTCGATGCACTTCTGCTCGTGTCGGCGGCCGCAATGAATCACGACGAGAGTGCAGCAGGTGACAGTAAGTACGCGGTGTGGCCGCGGCCGCAAAAAGTCGGCGGCGACGGTAAGTCGATCACCAAGGCCGCCACATTGGATCGCGTAGGGCGGCCACGGCGGCTGCAGCAGCGGCGTCTTGCTGCAGGTTCGGCGGCGACCGGCCGAACGCGGGCCTTGTGGGTTTGGGCCTGACGACTGTGTGCGGTGGGCCGCGGTTGGAAGCGTTTAGGGTGACTGGTTGCAGCGTCGGTGAGGCGGCGGCGATGGCCGCAAAGTGGACGGCGGTGTCGGCTGTAGCGGCGCTGCCGGCCGCGGGGCATGGAGGCGTGAGGACCGTCGCGGCCGCGGCCGACAGTGGTGGCGTTGGGGGCGTGTGGTCGGGTGGCTGCGGTGGCATCCGGTCTTCGCTTGAACTGGAGGCTGCCCGTTTGTCAGTAGCCGCCATCGCCGCGGCCGCGGCTGCGGTGGCTGCGGCGGCGGCGGCCGGCAGTTGAGATTCGAGAGCGCGCGACACCGATTTGGCCAGGTACTCGACCAGACGGCGGCCGACCACCGAGTCCAGACCCGGCAGCGACAACAGGAAACTGCACGCTTCGCTGGCACAGTGGCTGAATCCTTCCTGCGGACAGACAAATACAATTAACGCACCACTCGACATTATATTAATATTGCGTTGTAGAGTGGTCTATTACATTTGTGCGTGATACGAAATTCGTTATGACTCGTATGACGTATATTACGAAATTATAAAGCTTGTTGCGACCGATATTTGTGACGGGTATAGGTTATTGACCTTAAATTTAATTAATAACAAATTACGATTTGTAAATTATTTTTTACTTAACAATATGAACCACATTTGATAAGCTCTGTTTTTGTGGCTGTGACTACTGACTACAATTTTACCAGTTATACATAAAGACTTAACAGTGACCGATAACTTTTTTAACCAACTCTTAAATTTTATCTATAGTTTACCTACATTTAAATTGTTTAAAAATTTAAAGTATGATGTCTAACACAAAAAAACTAACGAAAATGTAACAATTAACGGTGCTTACGTATACATTACGCTTATGTGATATTATTAAATTGTATAGAGTGCCACTAGACAGTGACGATAACACTCCCGCACAATAGTGGTATCGTAATGCGTGTATAATATAATCGTTATTTCGTTATAAATGTGTAAGACTTGTTTAAACTGTTCTCACGCGAACTCCCCACGATTATCACCCTATTCGCGTCCCCTCTCCCTTCACCACCCACACGAATCATTCGACAGTGGTGACCGTAAATAATGGCCCGGATATTTCTAAACTGCAGTATTTGAGGGGGAAAAAACAATTTTTTGCCGGTGTGTTATTATTAATAATAGATTACAGATAAACATGAAATTCCTAAACGCCTACATCAATAAAAGCTTTTTTTCCCACTATTATGAAGTGACTGATATCCCCTCGTCCTACAAATGTGACCTTGACCTATTAAAATATCACACTTGTTAAACTTTATATTATGCGGATGTCTCCGGATGCGCTCCAGAAACTCGGATATGTTAGAAGTACCTACTTAATTCACACGTGTTTTATTCTTCGGAAATAACAGTCACGCCTTGTGGGATCAAACAATAAGTACAAGATTTATGATTTTGTTGTCAAACTCATCGTCTTAATTCCAATCATAATATATATGAACTATTATAATTTGTAAAAGTATATATATTAGAACAATGTTTTTTATTTTTTTAAATTAATTATAACCACGAAGACAAAATTAAATGGTCGTTAAGATATTTTTAAATTTTTAAATTTGAACAAAAAGTATCTAGTATCTATTTTTATATTGTGTGAAAGTATATTTAATGTTGTATAAAAAGATGCTTTAAGAATATGACTACACTTACACTTTTAAAATTATTTTATTTAATCGCGTTAGATGTCACTATAATTTGAATTACATATACAAAAATTAAATTAATATATTTTAAATTTCACTTAACCTATTCTACCTAGCGCACAATACAACATTATTGTATAATACTGCGATTTCACAAACAAAAATCAAAATCAGAACGCATTATGACAAACGAGAATGACTCTTCAACTTTTATATTGTAATTTGTACGATACTTAATGTTATCAAGACACCAAACGTTAATGAACCATAATAATAGACTTAGAACATAAAATTACATAGTTATTTTAAACTTACTTGAAATTTATAAGCTTCTTCTACGGGATCTCTCCTAGTGATCTTTTGAAGATGTTTAACGGTAAATTCCAAAATGTCTGCCTTTTCGAGTTTATCGACATTTTCACCTTCAGCCTATAAATAAAATTAAAATGTCACTAAATATATTTTAAAATAAAGTACTTATAATAATATTATGTTCTCTCACCTCTAAGGCAGAAAACATTAGATCCTTTAACTCGTCCAAGCACCGATTTATGCGAGCTCGACGCTTTCGTTCCAACAACGGTTTTGTTATCTATTAAATACAATAATATATAATTATTATTGTGATGTGAATATGAAAAGAAAAATACAAAAATATAAATAGTAAAAATCAACGTTTGAAAAAGTTTCAAAATAAAATACATAATATTTCCTCGAGCGTTTTAGTCGATTAGCTAAGTCATTTAGTCGACATAATTATATACCTACTACCAGCTACAAAATACTCTCTGTGAAACACGTGACTGTTCATGTTTTATATTACCAAACTACAAACTACAAAATACACACTACGCACACAGCAGAATAATTCCCAATTTTAAAATCCACACAATTCCCATTGATAAATGCTCAATATCACAAAACGTATTCTATTCTAAATTTCAACCAAACACACTCAAATATCTTATATTATTATAAAATGTATTTATATACAAAACCTTTTATTTTCACTTAGTTCCCGATCCACACACCAGACCATAAAAACGTTTTAGCTAAAAAAATTTTAAAAAATCGTTGTTTTTACTATCATAGTTTTTGTTAAATCGCAGAATATAAAATAATATATTATTTGATCAATGGAAGGCAAAATTAATTTGAATTACATTGAATAAATACGTTGCGTCTACAGTTATCGTCGAGTGCAGTGATAGTGTTAGATTTTCGATCCAACGGAAAACGTACCTACCTATAACGGTGGACGTTATAGGAAAAAGCTCAGATACGATCGAGGAAATTACTGGTTCGCAACTAATAAATTACTATACAATGCAGACATTATACATGATCAATAGTTGTATATTATTTATCCGTGTGCAGTAAAGTTTTTTTATAATTTTATTATTTACTGATTTAATATTATGGTTGTATATTGTGCGTAGAAGGCATATATTTCGTACGATATTCTTAAAACAATAAACGAAGACGGTCGAATACCTAATTATAGCCTAATACAAGGAGACATCGTGGTGACGGTCATAGGGGTGGGTTTTTGTTGTAGAGGGGGGGTAGGTAGTGAGGAAATATATCTTAAAAAGTTATCTATTATACTATACGATAAAATATATACCTATATAAAAGACATCATTGCCGAATTACATATTGCAATAATTTATACATGACCCAGTACTCAAAACCATATTAAAACCAAGTAAGAGGTTACGAATAAAAAAAGGATCACTTACCTTTCTGTACGTTACGGTCCGAGAAATCGGCGACGGAGTAGGCGAAAACATGACGACAAGTCTAGCTGGTTGGTTGGTTGGTTGAAAAATAAACAAATCCTATAGACGAATAACACAACAATAATATTATCACGCGTCACGAGCGAGAACACGAAAATAATAAACTAAAATGATTATAATAATAATATATCGACGATCGACGATCGACGAACACTCGAGTGCGAAATGCTCGCCGGATGACGGTGGGTAACGGACTGAACCAGCGGCGGCGGCGGTGCCTGTTGCCCGTCTCACTCCGTCGCCGCCGACGCGCTTCTTCCTCTTCCGCCGTCGCCGTTAGACCCCTTCTAAAAATACGCAAACCCCTCCGCCGCCGGGGGATGATCGGCGCGCGCGCCCCCGACACACGATATCAGGTCGCGTACCCCTCGCGTGCGTAGCCCCCTCGGGAGAGCAATCGTTTGGTTCCCACGGATTCCGATCACACTCCTCCCCCCCCGCGAGCGCGCGCGCGTAATTATATTATTCCGTTCATCCGCACATATTACGTATAGGTAGGTATATGTCGTTATAGGTCTCTTTGTATAATTTATAAAGGTGGCGCGCGTCCCCTACAGCTTCCTTACTCCCCGCGACGCCTCGTCTCGATACATTTTGGGGGACACTGCAGCTCGGGCCACGCGCTTGCTGTGCCCCTGAAATTCGGAGACGTTGTCAAACGGCGACCGTACATTAATATAATATTATAAATTATGTAACGCGGACGACGTATTGTTATTGTTATTATTTTTATGATCGTTTATATTAATATTGTATGTTTGAAATTGCCGGAAATGACTTATTGTGTTGTATTATATTGTATTATGTGTGTTTAAAGCAGTATTTACCTATAATAGGTACAATATTACATCATATTATATCCACGGAGTGTGTCGGTGATGGGAGATGCAACGGCATTGTCGAAACGTATACTTAATATACCTACTCTGAGTGTTACATAAGTGATAAAATCTGTTTTTTTCTTGTAATTTGGATTCACAATTATTTCGTAAATAATTAAGACAATTGCATAATATTAAACTATAATATGACAAAATGCATGGACATTTTTCCATATTAATTATTAATTAAAGATATTTGTAAAACAATTTTTAAAACTAATAGTTATAAAAAGCCTGTATATGTTAGTACTCAATAAGAAGAAATTATTCAGATCTGTCCATGATGGTGTCAAAATCTAAATGATCCCTTGATGTAGCTTAACACTTGTTGCTGATGGATACCTTCCTCAATTAATTCGCTGATTTATAAAGTTCCTAAATTATCGAGGACAAAAATGACTCATCGACAATTTAACTACTTCGTCCCCGAAACATACAAAATAATATTATAGTAAAACAGATTTTGCAATATAAGTAGTTTGTAAAACGATAAATTGTTCCCTAGGCTTGAAAATTATCGAATCCGTTAATTATTATGACGCCATAATAATAATGTTACCTTCTTCGATAGTTTATTTATGGATAAATTTAAATCACATCTATCAACATTTTTTTTATACATTAGACTGTGATCCATGAAAATTATACTTTTAGATTTTTTTTAAATACTTGTACCGTATACGGTGTACATAATATTAAATTATATTCAGCAGTTAATCGCTTTATTATACGTAATTATTATACTACACATATACACGCTATGGGAATTGCCAATAAAATTTAATTCAAGTGCAATAAACTAATTAACATGTAAAATATAAAACGTATTCAAATCAACTTCGGCGTGTTATTATTTTACTCGACCGCGATGTTCCATCTCGTTATTCCATAATATATATTCTGATTGCTGCATAAACGCATAAAAGTGTATAGTCCTTCACAAGAAACGGTTTTGGATAAGATTTTTAAAATAAAAATGTACTTTTATTGTATTAGGTAGGTATAGTAGATAAACGTTTAACGGTGAACTACAAAACACCAAATCGTATAAATTCGTTTTGATATACAATATTACAATGTTATGATCTTTTGTTCTCGACCGTTCGAGTTATTTAACATAAAATAACGCATGACGCGTTGTATCTGTCTTAAACTCTTAACATAGAGAAAATCCACATTCATCCAATAACATTGTGTTGTTAGCATAAAATATTCGAGTGAGTTGGCCCAGTATCAAATTTAAACTTAAAAACATTATCTGGAATTGTTAGTCGTTGGTTATTTATTAGATTTAAGTTTTTAAGCAAGTTATTATGATATGAGCATTTTTAAAATCCAATAGTTCCTCGCATACCCATAGTAATTCGCTCAAATATTTAAATATCTTAAAATAATTGACGTACACATAGATATACAGTCACACAGTTAATGTTATACTTACTTTTAATTTTGACTATATACTGGCCAATTCCCGCTCATATTAAACTATTAAAGTCTACCGCTCAAAGTTAGAGCTACTTAACACAAATATTTTGTGACGTTATATGTTTGGGTCTAACTATTATGACCATAATACGAAAAAGACAATGATTATTATTAAGATGTTCCTATACAATGTCTATAGATATTATATACGATAAAAAATTTTCCACATCATTATATACATTATTACTCTGCAGAGATTGAGAGTTTTTACGGAATAAATCGTCGGAATTCGTCGTCGTTGTTATATTTTATGTAGTAGTTGGGTGCAGCATAATATAAAGGTATGACACATAATTTACCATTTTAAACTTTTAGAACATATTATAACTTATAATATTGGGACATGGACATTATTGTGATAATAATATAATAATATAATGTTAATAATATTTGGTATCAAAAATAAGTCTCGTCCGGCGGAAGCGGTCTGCTGCGGGACAAATCGGACGAGAAAAAATAAATCGGAACAAGTTTTACGGACGTTTAAATATTATATGTATATGTATACTATACGACACGGCCGCTGCACTAATAATGTGGTGAAGCGATCAATGCGACTTAATATACTTACGGCGACAATACTCGCGTGGTGATACACGATGAATGTATATATTGTTGAGTGTACATCGGTGGGCGGGGGTTTGAGAGGAAATAATATAATTTAATAAGGCTATGTATATGAATACGTAGAGAAACGAATTTCATAAGATGGATACAAGAGAGAATAATGCGCTACGATGAGTGAGATAACGATAAAAAACTAGTGCATTTTTTTTTATATTTATATATAAGTCATATACCCCATAGCAGTGCCTCGCTCTCTGCGCATAGGTATTATGTGTTTTTTCGTATGATATACCTATAACAATATATTATATATTGTTAAAAAAACGGCAGGCAACGAGGAGGAGACGCGCGAGCGAAGGACACGGTCAAATGGAGTATGGACGCGGAATTATCGCGGACATAATCCGGTAATGTACCTACGGTGGATATTATTATTACTATTATTATGTACACGAAATAATAAAATGTAATATAATATAATACAATGTGGTATACCTACCTACCTATACTATAATAATAGTTCGGGCCGTCACGAATCGCGTCCATTCATCCGTCAAAGTCGTCCGGCGGTAATGGGGGAGCGGATTGGGGAGGGGGGACGTAAAAAAAATTGAAACGAAAAGAAAAACGACTTGGTCGTCGGCCGCGGCTCGCGTGCAAAAGTGGTGGGAAATAATATTGATATTGGTGATGAGACCGAGTGTATAATAACAAAATATACCTGCATAATAGCGTACAGAACGATTTTTTTCTCCCTAATCAGTATTATAATATTATGATTCAACAATCGACGGTCATCAGGTTTTCTTTGACATCCTTAACCGCAAATATTGTATTATGTTCGAATATAATACACGGACACGCGGTGTATTATACACTTTTTTTCTATTGTATGCACTTAATTTTCGAAAATGCTTAATAACATTATGGTATACATTGGATAATCGTTGTCACTTGTTGCGTAGGAACGATCATCATTTTGAACGTATTTATCGGTATTCGGAACGGCTAAATAGCTGCTTATGCTTATAAATAAATAATAATATAATATGATATCATAAAACGATTTAATTAGAATTTATAGATATTGTAGCTAAAATATAATATATAGAAGAAGTATTAGTAGGTATTTATCTTAATTATTATTAAAGTATATAATATATACGTACGACGCGAAAAATGTTTACCGCCCCTCTCGGTCTAAAAATCGTTACGTATACGCCCCCAATAAACCATATTATAATATAAAAAATATTATATTGTTTATGAGCGATATTTTGGAAGATGTCTGATTCATGGGTATGGACACGAATTATAAATATAGGACAGGGCGCTGCGATATCGAGAGTTTAACATCGAAATCGTACGCAATATATGTACGAGACACAAAGTATACGCCTATATAAACTCGTTTGGGTCGTGTTTGAACTCACAATCGAACCGCAGGCGCCAACATGAGTTTGTCCGGAGGTTTACGCGGTTTTCGTGAAAAACTACAGAGGGAGAACTGTAGTACATGTGTCATTTCAATTTTCAATCAGCCAAATATAGCCAAAATCTAAGAAGACCATTTTTCTTCATATTTTTAAATATATATTTTATGTACGTATGGTGTTGAAAGGTTACATTATATTATTTACTTACTGTTTTTATGAATTACACTATAGTTATTGAAAAAATTGAACATATCTTTTGAATGCATGCCATCTACAAATTATATGCATATCACCTCCATTTATAAAATAATTATGGATACCAAGTGTAATATTATATTATATACATCACGGTTAGTAGATATTATTCACTACTATGGAACGACCCTCGGCGTAAATTTTATTGTGTAGGCCAAAAAAAAAACTCTGAGAAAAATAGAGGCGCCAGAGTACGCCCTGCCACCCCTTGGGCACCCGCTGGCGCCTCTGACCGCGTAGTACACACACGCTTACACTCGAGAAGTCAAATTTCGTTTCATGTTACCGAATCGTATGTACATAATATTATAAAATACGCGATGTTATGAGCACGGGCGTGTGAGTGTACCGCGAGAGACACGCCGAGCGCGGAAAGGAATAACAATATAATAGTAATAATAGTAATAATACGGTACCTATATTATGCTCAACGCGTGCGTAAGACGGAGAAGCAATACGACGACGACGATGATGATAATAATAGTAATAGTAGTAGTAAAAAAAAAGACGAGCGTAAAAAAAATATAATAATAATAATAAAACGAAATAAATAAAATAAAAAAACGTCGACGACGACTACGATAATAAAACACTCGTCGTGAAACGGACTTCTCAGGAAGCGTGGGAACGGCGCGCGAGTGTAGCAACACACACAAGAAGGTTCGTGTATATACTATATAAGTGTATATACATACTATATATATATATACATACTGTTTATATATATATATATATATATATATATACGAGAGTGGGCTCGCGCGAGCGCTCGCGCGTGGTGAGACCGACTACAGTGGCCGCCCGCCGAGACTACTTATATACAAGAATAAATATATATAATACATACATATATATATATATATAATAATTATAATACGTCGACGACGTTCGCGTGTGTATATGTATGTGTTATTGTATATGCGTATTGCGTACCGCGCCTCCGCGCACCGTCCTCACCCCGCGTTCCCGCGCACGCGTCCGTGTAATAATTATATACCGTTCCTTCACGTTGTAATAGCAATAATAATAATAATAATAATAATATTATTATTGTAATATGATAATAATGATAATAACGTCGTTTACATACATTATATTGTCATTGTTGATGTCATTACCTGTGTATACAGTTTATTATACGGCAGCCCTCGGCGAAATTTTCAGGAAAATCGGAAAATGCTTTCATTATGGTTTGTGTACGCGAGTTACGATATATTATTATTTATTATTATAGTATATTATTTATTATATATAAGACGCTTGTCGCTTAGGTATATAACCCTCGTCTATTAAAATTTGTACTCCATATGAAGGTCGCTGCAAAAGTCTAACACTATTATGTTATTCACCCATACGGTACCAGTTTACAGTATAGGTACTTATCTTGGATAAGCCTCCACAACAAATCAACAGCTCTCTGCCCCCCACTCCCAATAAAGAAATATACTGGATAGATCGATGTTGCAGATGTTGTCCGGATTTCCGGAAGAATTCAAGGGGTGAGGTGTTATGTGATACAAATATACAATATGAATGAATGTCCGGGGAGCAGTCGGTTCTACGACGATTATTATTAATAACTAATAAGCCTCCGTGGAGGATTTGTCATCAATAATAATATGATGTACCTTCTAGAAGCAACAAAATTGAATGGACGATTTACCGCATGATTTTTATATACCTTCACCGCCGTGGAGACTGGTTAATCTCGTATAATATATAATCTCATTTACCTAGGTATAATTATGATAATATAGTTTATGGATGTTGTTGCCCGCGAGATTCGGGCCAATAAATTCATACTATACTTGAGACGTCAATAATATAAGTACTTCATTATTTCAAAAACAGATGATCGTATATTCCATATTTACCAACCGAAAATACTAAGTATAATATTTTATTATGTCAAACATTGTGGCTAATCTATTCATTGTCCAAGAATAAATAATCTTAAATCTTTACTTAGCGAAATTCTGAGACAGTTATGGCCGTATCTCTTATAAGTTATAGTGGTTAAAATTGATATATGTCAGTGATTGGAACGATCGAAAATAATTCTCGCGATCGGACACCTGTATATTGCATGTGTATATATATAATAAAATATATGTATGTCATAAAAGGACATGGATTATAATATTATTATTATTATGAATTCATGACGTATGTATGGATAGTGACTATACGCAGATAAAAGGGAATGATATTACTTCTTTTCGTTACACAATAAAAACCGTCTCATTTCTGTAATCTCTGTAGTGTACCTGTAGGTTTACCTAATGGACTTTTCATTATTTTTTTTCATTTACAAATAATTTAAGATTAAAAAAAAATACAAATATAAAATATCTTGATAATATATAGGTACGTAGAACATATTTTCAACGATAATATACCTAGTGTATACAATAAGAATCGAAAAAAATATCAAATTTACTTATACGTAAAATCGTCCTTTGATCGTATCACACGAGGATGGTTGGGCGATGGCGCGGGAAGTCACGGGCAGGAAATGAGAACTTTATACCCGTGCGATGCCTCGGGTTCTTACGAGAAGCAGTTTGACCTTAAAGGTACCTAACCTAACCTGACCTTACCTTATAAGTATACTACCGATATGTGTAGTGCTGTATCTGTATGGTAGTTTATCGAAGGGTGGCGAGTAGTTATATATATATATATATATATGTGTGTACCGAAATAGTGCTTTTCGTATCACGCGGCTGTTTAATAGTGCATCATGTCAAATTTTTTTCGTTCAGCAAATCACGGTCATGAATTGAAACTCTTTGGAATATTTTTCCAATTTGCTGTTCTCAAATTGGTTTATCCATTTAGGATCCAAAAGGGAACAATTTCCAAATTGCGAATCACGATTAGGTGTAATACATACACCAGGAATTACAAGATTATAATGTTATATTTAGTGATCGCGCCTCGATGCGTACACAGTAAAATGGTATTTTTGCATTAAACTTAAGGTTATTGGACAAAGACTGTTAGTCGATATCACGAATACATTGAATGAGTACTTGGCCGGTCCAGATTAGTTTTTCGACGGCACCATACAATTATTATATTAATCCATCACACAATAACGAGTTTTTTTTCTGATGTAATCTGACTGCTGTAGCAGTAATCTGCTTGATACGTTATTTTATTCCCGCCACAAATATAGGTTTAAAAACAATGATTTTTTTGCGCATTCACAAGTACATAAATTGTATGAACTATAGCTGTCCATGTATACACATATATAAATAAGAGCAGAGTGTAGATATTTCGCGTGAGGCGATTTAGTACATTAATAAAGTAAAGAAGTTTTGCAGCCAAACACGTATATAATCGTTATAACATGATCAATGGTCAAACACAGATTCTTTAGGGTCTGGTATCAGATTTAAAAAAGTTAATTTTACTTGTTTATATAAATTCATTCATTATTTCATAAGTTCTTATAATTTAAATGAATGACACAGTATTTAAAAAGCACAAAATTAGTATTCAAAGTGCAAAAAGGATTATCAAAGATGGGATAAAACAAAAGAGAAAGACTTCATAAAAGTTTTAATAGCCATTTGTACAAATACTTTTTTTCCTATTTTTAGTTTGAAATTGAAAAAACAGTAGAAGTTTCTATACTGAATTATATAATGTATATTTTGATTTTCAAGATTATACCTCGTCATTGAAAAGGTTAATTCTATAATTGTTATACAAATTATTACAAAGGAGATACGATTTTGAGCAAGGACAGTGTCTTATATACTCATATCATTACACAAATGACATAATATATAGGTACATGGCACATGCAATTTTACCTGAACTTGTTTTTTTAAATTTACAACTTAAGAAAAAAATAGAAATCAACAACCACGGTTCGGATTGCAAAGCATATTTTGATAGTTATTATAGAAAACACATAAAACTTTATCTGCCTAGCAAAGTAAGCTAGTATACATTTGTATCAAGGATTCCATGTAAAAATACAATATACAACAAATATTCTGTATTGCATATATTAATCATTTTAGATTTGTAGTCTATTTTTCCAGTTCTTATGCTAGTTTTTTTTTAGTATTTAGCATTATAGATTTGATTTATTTTATGTTTTAGATACATTTTTGTAATTTGATTCAACATTTTAGAAAAAAAAGATTTATTACTTTATAATAATATAATAGTATACAATATATAATTTATAATATAGTCAATTACCAAGAAAATGAAACCATGTAGAGTTTAAGATGTGAGTGTATATATATATATATATATGTTCAATCAACTGATCATAGTACAATTAATATTCATTTTAACCGAATAGATTTGAAGACAAATATGTTATTCAGCGTACACATTGTAAATATAATGACCGGTATAAAAAATGACAAGCAACCTAATTGTTACCAACATTTACATAAATAACAAGATTACATGATATTTTATAAACTCATTACAATATTTATCGATGATTTTAGAGCTATTTTAGAATAGACAATATATAGACATATATATTATTATTTTAACATATTGATTAAACGAGTTTTTGTACACGACTTTTTCCCATACTGTGGTCTATAATTTGTTTTTAATATTTCGGTCAGCCCTGAGTCGGTCTTTTATACTTCATTACATATTTTAAGGAAATTAATGTAGTTTTTAGATCGGGAGATCTGCTATAGTTTAGAATGTTTGGATAAATGACCTCCGAAATAAACATTGGAATATTTAACACGAAATTCAGCTGACACACAAAAATGTGTACTCGACAATACAAAATGCTCGGGGGTACACATGATATATTTTTATTTGAAAATTGATTAGCTAAAAATTACATAACATGTAAAAAAAAAAATAATAATATAATATTCTTATACTATAATGTTGGGATATTGTGTTTATGTTTTTTATATGTTTATTACAAACTAATGAAAACACGTATTTTTTTATCGATCACTAAATATACGTAGTTTAGTAAAATATAGCTGTACAAATAATATTATGATGTCTCAATATAAATAAATATAATTTATCTAAAAACTAATGCATGATGGATACCCATAATATGTAAATAGCTAATTGTGGTGTTAGACGAGCAAATAGACATTCTAGGAATGTAAACGATAACATCGAATCGATCTTGAGTCTTGACTCATCCTTTGGACCAATTCCTGACTAAAATAATATTTTAATTATTAATAAGTCAAATACGATGACAGTAAGAGATTGAAACAAAATTTAAAAACATAACATTCGAACCAAGTTTTTTACAGTTTTCGTACGTAAATAATACATTTAATAGGATAAAAAGTCAAATGGGGGGGGAGGATAAACGCTGCAAATTCACTGATATGGCCATTGCTGTCAAACGTGTTAAACAATTTAAAATATCAATAAAGAAAACCCCCAAACTATATTGTATAAGTATAGCTAAGAATACCGACTGAAATAGATTCTATTATCGTTTTAAATCCAAGCAGCTTGAAAATACCATAACACTTTTGACGCCCCCCTATATTATATCAATTCGTTTCGGATTCATGCGTAGATCCCATTTATATATTATTATCTATTATTTATACAGCCCGTCCAACCATCCTTTTATACACAACACCTAAAAATAATGTGTGATATAAGTGTCCCCATTCCCGTGGAATTCGTCCAGATAATCTCCAGAACCCGAAGACAACTGCAGACCCACTACACCACCATAGAAATCCTTTGTCAATATCGTGTATAATAGGTAATTATATATTATAGAAACGATAATTTGTATGTACACCACAACGTTGTCACACACTAATTTCCGACGTGTAAAATAAACGCATTTAAATGAAAGTAAGTGCTATGATTTTCGTAAAAGCGGCATATTGCGATCCTTAAAATCTATGTATTTTAATATTAATTATTGATATCATAGATATATACTGCTTATACTGCTAAAAATGCACTATATACAAATCTTAAAAACGCAGCAGCCTAATATGAAATTAAAAAAACGGATATACGACGATAAATTATAAAAAATATTATTCAAAAAATTAAAATTTCAAAGTTAGATTTTTTGTTACATAATTTATTTTTTTTTGGAGTAAGAAAACTGCTTTTAACGATAAGTTACATAAAAAATACATAAATACATATTATATAATATCGCACGCACACACAAGCATGTTATTATATAGTGGCTTGGTTTTGATTCATATCGCGTACCTATTAAATTTCATATGGGTGTTTCTTTTTGGTTTTCAATTGTTATAATGTGTATAATCAACCAAGCGTCCATGCGGTAGCGCGTCAGTACCTATACATCATAATATCATAATAATATATACCTAAACAGGGTGATTTTTTTAAAGCAAGCCCATAGCATTTCGAACGATGTGTGTCTCGTGTCATAAATAAGAAATTCACCCTGTATTTTATATTACGCGTGTACCGCGGACGGTATGATTATGTTAAACCGATAATATTATTATATTATAGCTGGTACACTCGCATACCTTTATATTGTATAGTAAAATATATCGTAAGCGGAAGGTAATTGTGCCCGTTTAGTCGACCTGATCGGATCGAACTACTGCCGAAATCTAAATTGGAAAAAAATATGCGTATATACGAGCATCCATAAGTATATATTATTATATACACAGGTACCTACATAATAATATGCACGTTTAGTATTAGACATGTGTACCGTGGTGGCGGCTGATCGAAGAGCACGTTTTTCCGAATGATTTTGCTATTGGTCGATACTGCATAGTATAATATGATTTATTTCGATCGCGATATATTAAAATATTATATTTTATTACACATACATATACATATTTCGTTCGCACGCGCACACACACACACTCACACACACACACTCGCTCAAGCGTATTAATAATTTATGTACATCGATTACGCGTTTGTTACGGGTTTAATTATTGTTATTATGTAGTTATAAATTATCATAGTGTGGGGTCTCGTGGCGTGCGTGCGTGTGTCTGAAGCCAAGAGGCGGATGGCCGTTTTACAAGCCAGCGAGCCGGTCGGCATAGCTTCTGTCTGACGCAAATGAGTATGTGTGTGTGTGTGTGTGTGTGTGTGTGTGTGTGTGTGTGTGTGTGTGTGTGTGTGTGTGTGTGTGTGTGTGTGATCAATAATTCCGTTGGGTCTTTTTTTTATTTTTTCTCGTGTAATTATTTTCCATCCTTTTGCATTTGCGCACCGCGTAACCGATACGAATATATAGGCACCGGAGAATAGGCTGCGGGTTGTATACTTACATACATACGGTTTCGCGTGACATGAAACCTTATAGATAACATCATCGGTATATTATAAGCGACGACTTCACAGCACAATGGGTAGCAAATATATTACATATATTATAATGGTCATCTGCACGGATAGCGCCCAGAAGAAAAATATGCGTATACATATTATAGTTAGTGATAACAATGATATAATATGTAAATTCGTCTGAAATGTATTCACGTCACCGGGCCAGCAAGAGAAGAGTCGATTTTATGAATGAAATAATTTTAAAAAAATGAAGGGGTGCTTTTAATTGTCTGCGTCTCTGTATACACTGGCACACTGGTACCATATATTATGCGACGCACTCTCGAGAAACCACATAGGAATTGTAAATACAAATTATGATTAATACGTGTAGGTACTCTGTTCCAGTTTCAGTTCCGGTTTTACAACATTTTAAATATCTGTTTCAGTATATCTATTTGAACAGTTCCGATATGATTTCTGAAGGTATATGACAAAAAAAAAATCAAAACGAGGAGCGAAACTATAAATCTGGAAAAGGACTTATAGGTACCTACTTTCAGTACCATCGACAAATCGATTATTCGGCATCAAAAAAAAAAAGTGTTTTCTTGTTCTGATAACAGAACCGGTTCATAATATCGGTACAAAAAAACTCAAATTAAACCATTTTAAATGTTCGAAAATACTCATATAAATAATATCATAATCGCATCGCGGGAAATTCGCGCCGATAGTGTGTCTCCAGTGAAAAGTGCCGATTTTTTTGTGTCTAATGAAATTTTTTTGTTTTCCGTCATTTATTCACCTATAATAAGTATATATTATATACCTACATATGTAGGTGTATTACAATGAATTTGGAAGAATGAAAGAGCTGAGAGCGCATGATAACGCATGTATTCATTGAAATACCATTTAAAAATACAAAAAGTATAATATATAATAAACAAAAGACAGTTGAAAAGTTAAATTTTTACACTCGCGGAACGGAAACGCATATAATATATAATACTGCTGTAGCATAAACAATCGTCGTCCAAACACATAATAATAAGAGATGATTTTTTTTCTAGTCCTTAAAAAAACACATTCAAGTCTTATGCATCATCGTGTATTGCACAACGAGCGTAAGACATAATTTTCGAAAATTGTACACTCCACGAGTTCACACACAACACTGCCGCAGTGACACGCCTTTAATATATTATAGGTGTACCTATACGTGTTTCGCAGGTTTCACAGAATAAATTAGTTTTTTACGGGAAACGGCTCGGTTTTCTTATTATTTTTCACAATTGCTGAACACACGATCTTTTAGTTAAAACATACATTGACATTCGTTCAATCTGACGTATTCGTTTTCCGAATACAGTACAATAATATTAAATAATATTATAGGTAGGTATACTCGGAAATCGAGTCACTTAGCCATATATAATATAAAACAATCAGCTCTATGACTTATTGTAACACTACTGAGTTACGCTCACTGTCAGAAGTTTATATATGTCCAAGCGTCATTGGTAAAACGAACAAAAAAACGATCCTGTAAAATGTAAAACAATTATTTCACCATAATCGTGTTACATTACGTACGATATATAATGACGTATAATTGACGCACAGCGCGCAAGTTATACTTTATTTCTCTTGTAATACCGTACCAAGGTAGTTTATTATATAGCGCCGAGTCGGAGGAGATTAAAAAAAAACAACATAATATTATATTTTGTTTTTGTACACTGGTATGTACGATGTACCATATAATTCATATACCATACAATATTATGTTATATGTGTGTTACCTGCAGCTAGGAATACGACATTAACGACATCACTCTTACTTTATAATGACAACATTCAGTGTATAATATCTACGCGTCAGCTCACTAATCATATTTTGAGTCTCCAACACACTGCTGCAGGAAACTTGCAGGTCATCCGCTTTGATGTTGTTATACCATCTATAGTCCACGCGGATGAGGTTTTTCAATATTCCTTTCGGTTTTAGATATTTTCACATGGAGCAATTATTGCAGCCATACTCAGCCGGCGGTCCACCAATGGTTTATATGTGGCCCAAACAGAACTCGTTAAATTGATAAAAAAATGTCAAAACTTATATAAGTAATAAAATATGTATGACAGAACCATCAAAATGTGATCTACATGAAAATCACATCAAATATGAATATTTATAATCATTTTCCATTAATTGTACAACATATTTTAAAATTCAAAGTACCCATATGGTTATTAGTTTTCGATTTACACCAATTAACTAAATGAATTTTGTCTAAAACTTGTTTTTCTCGAAGAAATCCTGTTTTTCCTTGAAAATGTGATTATAACGGACATAAAATATAAAAAAGAACTTTATTGTAAGATCAATAAATTCATCGCCCCGTTCAGAATCTAATAAGGATATTTGGAATAAGTTTTGAATTTCAACGTTGGTGCTATTCTCGAGTCAGAGGAGGTTACTACATCGTACACGGGGATGAATCCTTTCACGGGTCTGTGATCCAACGGAGTCTATAATCTGCGCAATCGATGACTTTTTTACTGGTTAAAAGGTAATTTCAGTGCGGAATCAATGTACCTATCCTATGTAATATAATATACAGTGAAAACTCTTTATAACGAAACTCTTTACAACGAAAAACTCTATATAACGTAAACATTACATAATAATGGTTGTTTTGCTTTATAACCCATTAGACAATTCATTCTCTATAACGTATTAGTCACTCTCAATAACGAAACAATATTTTATGTTTCATAATACAATTTACGTGTTATCGTATCTATTACATATATAAACTATAAAAATAATCGGCAATAATGCCGACATTTCCAAGAACGATTACATTCTTTCATTATTTGTAAAAATAATGATGTGTTTGATATATAATATTATACATAAATAATTTAAATTTTGTTTTTTTTAAACCCTCTCTATTACGAAAACTCTCTATAACGAAAGAAATCTTTTGGTCCCTTCAGATTCTTTATAAAGAGTTTTGACTGTATAATGAATTATAAATATAAGCACGTGGATGGTCGTAACTCGTAATCATATGTCTTTTTCATTTATGAAACTTGTGTAATATTTGAAATAAACCCATAACAGTATTTACATAGTACCTAAAATATATTTGATAATGGTGGTTATGGAAAAAGAATGTGCCAGAAATAGGTTTGAAAGAAAAAAAACAAAAGTGTTTGATCTGCCAAAACCGGATCGATGCAGGTAAATCGATTTACTCCCGAAGGACAAAGAATAAATTAAACATAAAAAACGCAAGAAATCGTTTCGGGCCCGATTTCAGGGAAGCTTGAAAATTCTTTATAAGTCAGTATAAAGATAACGGTACTTACAGATATTGTCAATATACTAAACAGATGTATCTCATACAGTCATACCTATAATTATAAAGCAATGCAAAAATCAAAATTGTCACAATTATGTATATAAGACATATGTATATAATAGTCCAAATTTCTTGGCCACGTGCATACTAACAATGACGTCAATGGGAATCGCATGTATTATTATACGCGTATACATAATATACATTTTAAAATACGAGAGAAATACGAGAAGATACGGTCTAACAGAATATGTACCTATTGCTGCGGAACGATGTTTCACCGTCATCTTGTTATGGTATATACGTACAAATTAATTTCTGTCATGCAGATGTATATCATGTCCACCCCAACCCAGGGTCTATGGGAAAACAATTATTTTAAAAACTCTTTAAAATAAATTTTCATTTTCATTTTGCATTGTTTGCTGATATCATCAATACGATTCGTGTATTGTAAATAGTTGGTATATGTATAGGCATTATATAATACGTCATACAATATGTAGTGTTCTGCAATGGCACGTAGTTTCGTAATGTTTTACATGTGACTCTATAACAAAACACAAATGCAAATTCAATAATAAATTGTACTACCTATTGCATTTGATGGAAGAATTTGTCGAAAGAAATTTATCAATAGTCAAAGGCTTGAAAATTGACTTAAAAACTGACTTAAAAACTGACTTAAAAACCAGAACAAATGTCTACTAAAATTAAAAGTTGTAATCGTTCACACCACTATTTTTCACTTAGAGTAACGGCTAAGCTACACTTCCTATTGGCTATTGGTATCAGTATGAATTATTGCATGTTAATTTCCATGCTCACATAAGCAATATATAGTAATACATATTTATTAGGTAAGAATATACAATATTATCATTATTCATAAGTTCATAACCATCTGCAGGTTGTATGAAAAAATATTTTTTCAAATTGTTCTAAATTAAATTTTAATAAACTCGAATTTTATAATATTTTTAAGGATAATATTATATTATGTAGAAAATCTATAAATATAGTGTCTAGACTCTAGATTGGAAAATGTTTTTCTATCAACCCCAATTCAAAAAATTATTAGATACACTCTTTTTCATTTTTTTTTTCAATTTTTATACCGTGCTCAGATGTGTGTATTTTCCCTTATAGTGTATCATTATTTTGAAAAAATATTGTTGTTCTCGTTTTCATTCGTTTTTGGAGATAATCCCAATTGTTGGGCTTTTATACTGTTCAGCTGAGCACATAATATTTTAAGGTCATTCTACAATAGCATTATAGGTCCTGAACTACCCTGAACATAATCACACGATAGGTAACATAATAATTATTATAATGCACACGATGTGTACAATAATTGCCAGTAATATTTTTCGACAGCAGATGAACGGTAAACTTCAGAAAATTTCGTGTCGGTGGTCGTGAGATGGTTCATTGAGTGGGGGTTGGGGAAGGGGCACACGACACATCACTGCAGCTCGACGATCGTTGACCCCCCGTAAGTATGTCTATGTATATTGTATATATATATATTATTATTCGGCGACGACGGGGTAATTAGTGGCGGCGGCGGCATTGGCAGTGGCGACCGCGGTAACGGCTCCGGCGGCGAGATAAGTAGTTGTGACGGTGCGGTCGGTTGGGTGGGTGGGTCGACGCGGGGCAGTCATCGTCACATCGCGTCGGAATTTAACGACGTCCGTGGGAACGTGCGCGCTTCCCGTGTAAAACAATTAGCCGACGGTGAGAGGATAACACAATATAATACAATAACACGATAATATTATATTATTATTACCGTGACGCGCCGCTCCCCTCCGAAAAAAAAAAATACACATCAAAACGACAGCCGTTGTTTGCTGCCGCTGTCCGCCCGTCATCGGTTGACCGCCTGTCGTCGCCGCCGCCGCCGCCGCCGCGCCGCCTCTACCGTGCGAAATGTGCGCGCAACACACGCGACACGCCGGCGGTGGAAGCTATCGGGGAAAAACCGACGACGCGCCAGGACCCGACGCGGCGCGTACGGATGGCGCGCGCCGGCTCGTTTCCTCTCATTTATTGGCACGCGGACGCGGTTCGAGTCGCCGTAGTCGTCGTCGGCCGCACGCGTGCGCGTTGCCTCGCCACGGTCGTACCCACCACCGAGCGCGCACGTAGGTATACACACCTCACCTATATGGGTATGATGACAAACAAGCAAATATTATGATACCTGTGCGTTTCGTCACAACGCTATTATTTTGTTATTCAGGACGATTCGCCGTCCAGCGTGCAGCCCATCCCCTATTATGGTCATAAGGACCATCGTTTCATAGTCGTTTAGATTTTTATACCGTTTACGGAGTGTACCGTCTCCTGTGGCGATACGAACTAATTTTTTTTTTGAATGACAACCTACCTATTTTTTCAGACAACGCGGATGTTTTTTTTTAGAACATTTTAGTATCTTGATAATGTAGCTGGGTATCTGAATTAAAATTCGACATTATAGACTGGGATCAAAATTAATCAATTAACAATTATAAATTACAGCTCTAATTGTGTTTTTCGGTTACAGTATCTATAGCTCAGTCTTCACGGACACGTCCAATTATATGTACTTACTTCGTTTTGTCGACAAACAAATCTAACTGAAATGGATAATTTTCCAGCGGTTGGTGGACATATTATATCGGTTTCAATATTAATAATTTTTATGAAAACTCTTTAGATTCAGAACAAAATTATATTTTCTAAAGGGATTTTTTTTTGCCCTTGACAAGCATATTAAATAATAATAACTAACTTCTCTTCCGTGAAATGACAACCAGAAATAAACGAAACATTCTATTTTTAATAATAATATTCATGTATTAAAGACTACAGAGTATATAGGGGGTGAATTCCTGGATAAAAAAAAGCCAACATTACTTCCCTAGTCCCGACGAATCTTTTTGATATAGGTCTACCTATATTTTATTGAAACCTGTTCAGTATAGTTTCAAAGGATAACTATCTTATCTATATGAAATATATTATATCTATAGTATACAAACTACAAGGATAGACATATTTTAAGATGAAGTTTTAGACCGGTGTTTTTTAATACTGGAAACATAATTTTCGTAACTCGCTTATATTTAAAATAAACTAAGAAATGTTTTTAGGACAAAACTCCTGTTATCTAAATTAATTAATATTACAATATTTTGACGTTTCACAAGTCTTTTTTAAAAAAATCAATTGTATGAAAAAATAAACCGATGACGTATAGGTATAGTTTAAACATTTTGAGTTACACGATACAATAATATATTGAGTTTTACAATTTGGAACGATGAAAATCAGCTACGTGATATATTTCAACGATGACGAACGATGACGATGATAATAATAATAATGAAGGATAAACCCGCGGGTCTGGTGTGATATATCATAATAATACTATTGCGGTGTTCGCGTATAAAATATATAATAATATATGCGACGCGTTTAAGTAGGCCGTAAGATCGCCGTGCTAAAAACATGCGGACAATATATTATTATTGTACGCCCGAAGGCCGAACGTTTAAATATATATATTTTTTTTTATTATTACAATATGACGGCGGGTAGAAACACAGGTTCTAACCAGTTAACCAGAAACAATGATTTATTTTATATATTTTTTTTCCAATCAAAACATAACAATTATCATTTTTATTGTCAGACATTCCACGACAAATATGTTAATGTCACGTGAAAAACTTGCGACTCTGGTATTAAAATGCTTGTTATAATTTGTGTATTTTTAAAATTCAACTTATCATAATAAATATAACAAATTTTTGTCTTCTTCAAGCCTTTTTTTCAATATCATATTATTAAATGAACATACGGCGTGTACCTACTACCAATGATAAATAAATAGATATTAAACTTTATAGGGGTAGGTATGTAATATATCGGACCGATCTTAGGAAGACCGCGTGTGATGCTACTTGTGTGGTTGTCTGCAGTATTAATTATGAATCTATGAGTAGTTAAAGATGAGTGAAGTCCATATTGATTTATGTCACTATAATTTAAAAATTCATAAACCGCATAAAATTCAAATTTTTTGAATTAGTCAAAAAACAACTGTTAGTACAAGGTAATATTTATTTAAAATATATTTTGTAATAACTAATGATAAAGCTAAACAAAACTAATCATTATGACCAACAAATGTGCAATCTATTGAGTTTTTACCTGTTTTTGCCATGCGATTCATGAGCGTGTACTTGATTAATTTCATTAACAAGTTATTTTTTTTCCTGTTTCAATTTTATTTATTTTAGTATCAATCATCCTGCTAATCCTTTAGTGTTGACAGATTCAATTAATTTATTGAAATTTATAAATTTTAAGTTATAAAATATGTATACAATTATAAGTTTTATAAATTTTAATCGTCCGCATTAACTATCTATTATAGACATTTTTACCCATCAATGACTCCACCACTGCATGTAATTGTAGGCCTACTCGGGTACACGGCATTGAGAACAACAGTTCACATAAATCATTTATCTTATTAATGTTACTTCACTAAAAAGTTAAAGTAATTACTAGATACCTACCTACATTTTTTATGGACAATACAAACTTGAATTTTACTTTTTTTTAACATGGTCAGATTTGTAAAAATGTGCATAATGATCAGGGCAGCAGAATACAGTTTCAGACATTGATGTAAAATATTGAGTAAGTACCTATTGAATAACTAGTTAATATGATGATATGAAGATATAAGAAACAAACACAACATACCACAACAGATTTAAGCAAAGCATTATATTACAATCGGATATCTGGACCTCCAATTAAACATAAATATTATCAATACTTCTTAGAGGAAACTAAATTATACTACTTAATTTTGAGTTAAGTATCTAATGTATATAAATTGTAAATACGATTTTAGACTGATTTGATGAAACAGTGTAGTTTGAACTCTTTAAAGTTTAGACGAACGAAATAATGAAGGCATGGTTCCCTGCTATACCCCACTCGCCTCTAAACTTTAAATACTTATATTAACAAAATATAATTATTGATTTTTTATTCAATATCCGCTATTTATATGTATAGGTATACTGCAAAATATGTAATAATATTTAGCGTTATAACAAATAGGCTAATAAAAATAGATATATGAAGAGTGTCTGTATGATAAAAACGTTATTTTTTTTTCAAAAACATAAAAATTCGCTTAGGAAATAATTAATTGTAGCCGCCAGCCGATCAAATTTACCACGGACATTCACACCCTCTATTATATACATCGACACCGATGTATGAATATTATACGCTTTAATCGCCCTACTAAGTATACTCATATTACCTATGTATTATAAATTATAACCATATATAATGATATATTTATAATAAGTGCTTGTATGGGTTGTCGCCGCGGTCCATTGTCATCGCCGCTCGAGTCTGTCGAATTTTGCACGAGGTGGTTTTTTCCGCGCACGAGTTCCACGCCATAACTATCGTTTATCCGCAGCATAATTTATAATAATAATATAATAGATATCGATTATGACGATGATGATGATGATGATGATGATAATAATATATTACCAATCACCATAATAATAGTATAATCATAGACACGAAACTACATATTATTTTAAACGCGTGTTGTAAACGTAGCCTAAGCCCTAAGTCATACTATCTATATGTTATAACATTATCGATTGGTAAATTACTCTTCTCGAATTCGCAGAAACTAGGCGATTTATAGGTTTCGAAACTATAAAAAATAATAAAGTGTATAGTGCATTCTGTAATATTGAATGTCGATATTACATTATTATATGTTTCTGTTGCTGCAGCACATATAATATACTTACCGTCTTATTCCTATACCTACGTTTTTTTTATTATTGTGTTCCCGTCCGATAAAAAAACGACGAGGAAAAGGGGCCTAGAAGTACCTACCTATATATATATAAAATTATAATAATGCGTATATTATTTTGGATCGAATATATTATAATATAGGTAGCGGGGATGAGAAATAAAGATCCATTAGGAAAAGTAAAAGGTACCGACGCGATGACGATAATAATAATAATAATAATACATATTATTATGTTGTATTATAATATATATTAAATTATACCCCTACAGCAGCAGCACGCGCTCATTAATGAGGGCCCCGAGAACTGGTCCTTTTGTCTTTTTTTTAGATCGAAAGCGATTAAAGATTACACGATTGTCTCGTCTCCGTGTACCTATATATGTAATATTAAAATATCAATCGACCAATATATTATTATACTATAATATACGAATTGATTAAGACACGTAGTTAAATGGGATGGAAATATTATACATTACTATCTACCCTTTAAATTTCAATCTTATCGGAGGAACAGGAGTATTATTTTAATTACTTTGTTATCTATAAATACGGTCTATACATGAGGAGTATTTATTCATTTTTTGTTGTTAATGCGCATTAATAAAAAAAAAAAACAATCGTCACATCGATCCGTTAGATGGGTTTGGTATAAAAGCAATTTTAAAATCCGTGTATTATTCTACAGTTATAGTAATAAAATTATTTTATTGGTATTCATATTATATACTTAATATATATTTTTATTATAAAAAAAAATGTAGTATTCGTGCGATGGAACTAAAATTATATGTTGCGTATAATACTATGTTTAATTCAATTTACATAATGTAAAACTACACACAACACACATATTAATATATTATTAAAAGTACATTTTAAATACTGAAACGAGCAAACGGGCTAATGGTTAAAATACGATTATGTGCATTTTTAATTTATTATTGCGTTTAAGTAATAGGTATTCGAATTTTAAATATTTTATAATATACACTTAAGATTTCCATAAAAGTTAATGTAATGGATTGATTCAACGAATTAAATATTTGTGTATTTTATGATAGCCAAAATTGCAATATAATATGTATAAATCATTATTTTTCTAGAGATAGTCAATAATGCAGTAAAAAACAATTTTTTTTTAATTTTTGAACTTGGAATAATAAATAGGTGTTTTTATTCGTAAGTCGAGTTATTTCCAAGTAACATTTTCACCCTTTTCTTATTATTGCTTTATTATTCCATCTGGACTTAAAACGATCGTAAAGTAGAACGGCTAAATATCGCCTCAGATATTATTTTATACGTGGCGTTCGTACCTATAGAGTAGTACTTATTTTAATAAGTACGACGTGTATTTGTGTATTCGTATTTGATGTCAAAAAAGCTTAATATTTGAGTTTATTTTCATAATATTATTGGTTGAAACTCAATCCATTGCCCTTTAAATGGTTTATATGGTATATTATACGTGGTTACACCAATTACGTCAATATTTTATAATGTAATATATTCCACCCACTCCTCCGATAATGTGGTCTACATACCAAAAGACAGAAACAATAAAAAACGTCTGTGGTTGATGTTGTTTACTTATGTATACTAATAGTGTATATACTCCGATACTCGTACTGTACACACTGTCTTGTTCGATTTGTTTTCAGTTCGTGTTACTGTTATTAAACTATGCGTGAATTATTGTATTATTGTCGATAAACAATAACATTCTTATCGATAAGTCAATTGAATATTCATGAAATCATTAATATTACTACACGCATGTTCTATAATAATATATGTGACTTATCGATGTGAAAAATGTTTATAAGAACCGTACACGATTAGCATTCATATGTAAATTATTCTTAAACTATGTTTTCGTTCATCACGAAATTAATAAAAAAAATTAATCACATTACACCGGTGTTGAATTATTTATTATTTCTAAACGCACAGTAGCTATATTCATTGAATACCTATTGCGTTTTACAATAATAATACAAAAAAGTTATTACAAAAATGAAAAAACATAATTGGTACACAATAATAGGTAGGTATATTGCACCGCATTCAGGTATACATAAAATGATCATTTAGTGACGAATTATCTAAATTATCTACACGTGCATGATTTAGTTTTTGAATTTGTGATGAAAACGCAATAAAGGATAACTACATCAATACAGTCAACATTATAGGCATGAGGAAATATCTCCTGAAAAATGATTCATGTTAAATATTAATATATTACACTATTCAATGTCACTAATTATAACTATAAATTATTATGTTATACCAGCTATATTGTTAAGCTTTGAAAAACTAGCGAACACCATACAATTAATACACTTGACTATATCTATATAATATATAACATAATATTATTATACATCACCGGAAATGGACAGCGACGGAAACGCGAACCAAAATTATTAACTATATTATATACTTATCCAGTTATCCAGGTATATAATAATTATTATTATGCAGGGGCCGTGTGTCATTAAAATATTATATCCAGCACGCAGTAGTAGCAATAATAATACCATAATATAGGTATAATATTATGGGTATACGCACTGTTTATCGGAGAAAATATTATGGAAATCGTGGTCGCGTTATTACCGTGCAAGTACATTTATATAATGACCTGACAGACACATTATGTTGTTGCCTGTTGGGCGGTTTAATGCATTTTATAACTACCTCGCCGAACGTTTGCTTCGAGGATTCGTCAGGACATTAGTCGATGAATAATAACCGTGTGTTTTTAATCTGTTGTAAACACTGCACAGAAAAATGTTATATTTTAATCGCAATTGCCGATTGCATTAAATTGTACAATGCATTATAATATTATACGTTGACACTATGCTGATGGATATTACGAGTTGTATAGAATATTATAATACAGCAACAGCATTAAATAGTATATTCTAATATACTGCAGCAACATCATAATTAATATTAAAAACAATTTTCGGAAGTGGTATAGAACGATAGTTAAAAAATAAATTGAATAGTACCACCTATCAATAAGTAACTGTAGCTGTACTATAATATGTGCAATACCCAGACACCCAGAGCTTATATTGACTTGGGGGAGGGGGAGCAGAGGGTCCGAGTACCTCATCGACTACATTTTCAAGTATTTTAGTGCGCCACTACTCTTTTTTCCAAATTGCCTTTAGGGTTGCATAGAATAAAACTATAAAAGTAATGAAAGTAATCCTCCACGAATATATTAGGTATAGGGTCAATATGAACACACATTTTCTTGTCTCAACCTACGAGTAGAATTCAATCGATTCCAATAATTCGGGATTCAAACCATGGTTATAATAACACATTTTTTAGTTTACCTAGGTATATATGTTTTTACCGGGTCGCATAAAACTATAACTATCTATTCGCTATTTAGCTATAGAAGACAAAGCAAAATAACTATAAAAATGCCGTTTCTAATAAATTATAAGCAGCAGCATGTTATTAAATATTTTTCTTCTGCAATTAAAATTAATTAATCATAGTAGATAGATATGTTTTTGGGTGGAAAAATATCTAGTAGCAATGGTAGCATGTTACATTTTATCAGTAATTTAATTTACAAAAATGTATTTGTTTTAAATGTTGATTTATGTTTCTATGGCAATAGACAAAGAATTACAAAAATCAGCCTCTCGAAAAAAAGTTGTACCCAGCCCAAAATCATATCTATGCAGTGTTAAAATAAAAAATGATCCTGCAATGATCGATAATAACCTATGCGCTTAGAATTTTTTGATATTTCTTCGGCATAGAAACATGAACATAACGGAAATATTTAAATACAAATAAAAAATGTGTGGTTTACCTACGAAAAAATTTGATTGTGAAATTTAGCCGTGTAAAATATTATGTAAATATTGTAAATAATGTATACAGATTATAATACATCGGATTTTACTCGTTGATTCGTATTATTTATAGGTACTTATAAGCATATTTATATATATATGGTTATTATTTATGAGTTTATGACTAATAATGACGGCGTTCCGATCGTTCCATAACTACGAGTATACTTCATTATATTGTCTACATGCAATGTTTTTCTCAATTTTTTTTTGACAATATAAACACACATCCACTCTGTAAATTAAAGCAAGTTTTATTCCATTTGTCGTTTCGGTAGATCAAATCATTCACATCGGCGCGACAGTGCCTGACTGCCTAAGTGTCTACCTATTATGCGTAAATAATATCCCGCTAATGATGTTTAATTTATAATACGCGGGAGAGGTTTCCGGCTTCAATTCCTAAGTGTTAAATAACTTAAATCACATGGCGTAGGTAGGAACCTATATAGTGAACATAGGAATATAATTTAGTATTACATTATTTGTAAATGGTAGATTTCCTGATAAAGTGATTAATTTAAATGTTCAAGTAGATTTCCGAGAACGAGTATTTTCATTTTACTTATATAACATCATAAGAAAATCACAAAGGTAGATTAATTTTTACCAAAGTTACGTATCCTTGTTGTAAAAAAGAAGTAAATTTTCGCAGCCTCCCGAAATCGACTTATTGCAAAATGTTGTACCTACTTACATAATATTATTAGAAAAGACACGACATAGGTTGCCTATAAAATTAAGATTTTCATGAAATTGGAATCTCGAGTATATTATAATAATGAGCGTAATAATATATTATTTGCAGCTACTACCTTCACGCGACAAACGTTCAAAAACAGAGGAGCAACAATAAGTTATTATTCTTGAAAACAATTATAAGCGTGTAAATAACATAAGTATAAATATTATAATATACGGAATTCCAAGGACGACGACGACGAACATTATGTTTTCAAACGGTACATAATTATTGTTGGTCCCCGTTATGCAGTCTGCAGTGATACTTTTATGATGATATAATAAAAAAAATAATATATTTAAAGTTGCCTGTTGACAGTGGGGTACTCGGGGGGGGGGGGGGGACTAAGCAAAGTAAATCAGAATTTGATTTATACCTTATACTACCGTTTGGATTCTAATAGATTTATTATATAGCACAAAGGTTCTCAAACAATGGGTCGAGCCCAAAAGTTTGTCTTGATTATATTTTTGGTGGGTCATATTATATTTTTTATGATACATTTTTTTAATCATCTATTACTTTTTTTTTGATGTTCAAATTCAGTTTTATCGTCAATCGTTATCTGTGAGTGTGACGATTACGAGTTTACTGCGACCGTGTCAAAACAACACAACCAGATATCAGAATAATAGTTATTGAAAATATAGGGATGTATTTGAAACAAATTAGTAAGTAAAACGTTCAGTAGTAACATTCAAAACTATTGATTATTTTCAAAAACCCACGGCACATCGAATACGATATACGTACTCAGTTTTATATTACTTTTCCTCACATATATGAGATTTTTCGTACTTATGTACAACTATAGACAAAACGTTAAACAAAAAGTTATCACATTATCAGTTAACACAATATCTGTGTCAACGTTTAAAAAATGAAAAATAAATTACGACGCGTCTTCAACAAGTTCTACTCAGTCAAAACCAAAAAAAAACTTTCAGAAAATATTGTTCTGAGTATTTGAAAATTCTATTTTCGTGGAACGGAGACGAAGAAAATCCATGTCCACAATGTCCACAATGTCCACAATGTGTTATTTGTGGATGTATACATACTTGCAAATGAGAGTATGCGACTGAACAAACTACATCGACATATTGATACAAACCATCCAAAAATGATGAATAAACCATTACTCGATTTTTATAAAAGAAAACTAGAATCTCTAAAAACATCAAAAAATAATATTTTTTAATATACATTTTGTATTGTAAGCAATTGATAAACAAAACATCAAAAAAGAAGTCATTGATTTTATTGCCGCGGGTCGCCAAGTTTTAAAAAATGTCCAAAATGGGTCTTACAATAAAAAATTTGGGAACTTCTGATATATCAGTATAGATATATATTTACAATAGGTACCCTAGAAATGTTTCTGACAGTTAAACCCTATCCCGTTTAGGTACTCAGGTATTTGTGGTTGCTGGATAGCTATATGATGTCATATACACTGAACACTCTACATAGTATATCATCTTCACAACGCGTCTGAGTTGTCATCTGTATTATTTACTACATTATGTATATAATATTTTATTAATATGGAAAGATTTCACACACGCGTCGTAAGTCTCTGCAGTAAGATGCAACCTAGAGACTTGCACATTATATATATTATTATACATACATCTCACTAATAATAATATCATCATCGTAATTTTATATTATATTGTAGTGTTCGCCGAGCTAATATGCAGCCATATAGGTAGCTGGTATAGCTGCGCAGTGACGCCATCCGTGTGCATTATAATAACGATCTGCCGACAGTTAAATGAAGCAATTACGTCCTTGGTCGGCGGCAACGACGACAACGGCGATAATATTATATCGGTCGGTTTTACATTATATTATACATTTTTTCTCCATAATTTTTTTTTCACTACGATTTGTTTGCCTCGTGTGTGTGCGACCATAAACATTACAAGAAAACAAAATAATAATAGTGTGTTACACGACTATATATAATAATGCGTGTAATAACACTTGTTGTACTTACTGCATAACTCCGCTGCAGCCAGTCGGCCGAGTCGCGAATGCATATTATGTGCGTTCCTTACGGACGCCTTTAATTACCCGTCTCGGTAGCCTCGGCGGGTCGTATAGGTACACATAATTCTCCAGACGACACACATTTCGTATGTATATATATATATTTATATGTGTGTATCCATATAGTAATATGCGCGTGTATAAGTATAAAATATAATATAATAACACGTCATACAATGTGTGTGTGTGTGTGTGTTTACCTACCTCGCACGAAGGCGGCGGCGGCGTATATCGACGATAATTGTTATTATAAGGATTATCGTGTACGCGCATACTATTTATGATTATACACATAGGTACCACACTACACACATCATAGCCGTCCGTATAATATAATAATATATACCTACATATATTATATTGTGTGTGTGTGTGTGTGTGTGCGCGCGTGAGAGAGAGTCTGATGAATAGTGTGCGCGCGTTTGCGTGGGTCGTGACGTGTTAATAACACAACACAAAACTGCCGCCGTCGTGCACGGGAGCCAACAGTCAACCATATATTATTATTATTATTATATTGTATTATATTATTATGTATACCTACTTTTTATCCTTTTTTTATATACGTACCTATATATATATATTAAATTGTTTATAGGATTACAGGGCGGTTCTGTTAAATGGTATTAACACTAATTTTATCAAAAGCTTTTCTCGGTTTTAGAAATTTTTTTTTATGGACATTATTAAGGTGGGATATGTTTGTGGTGTCAGTAAAGACAATTATACATGTAGTATAAAATAATCTAAATGTTTTGAAAATGTCATATTGTGATGCATATAATAATTAATAAGTATCATAATATTCGTAAAAGTTTCAAATCCCCATCACGAATAATATTTTTAAATTATAACAAAGTATTTCGTCCAAGTTTAAACTTTCAATGCCTATAAAAAAAATTGTACTAATATAATTTTTAGATTTTTTGGTTCCAATTTAAAAACTACAGACTACTTATGTGAAACGTTGTATTACATATTTTCACAAAATTAAGGCTTGAAAATGTAACATTTTATACAATTTTAACTACAAGATATAATTTGCGAATTGTCATGTGAGTTTTGTCAAAAATTGATATTTAAATATTTTTAAGCAACATGTAAGTAAAGAGTTATGAAGAACATTGTATTACATTTCAAACTTTTTGAACTTGAAACATTTTTTTTTACCTATAATTCTAGAAAAAATCGAAAATTATACTAGGTAGGTTTATACTATTCTAATATAAACTTTTGTGAAAATGTATGATGTCTATGGTCATTGGGTTTTGAATTAAATGAAAATAAGAAATTTCATATTGTCGTAAACTGGGTTTACTTAAAAATTCCAGCTTTTTCCAATTTTTTTTTGTTTTGTTTTTCTCTGTTATTGTGAAAAGTACTGGGAATGTTTTTTTAATTTCGACCTCCCAAGATTTCCAACTAGATTCACTTTCCTAGGTACCGGTGGACGATGTTGAATATCAAAGCATTTTTCTATACTAGAAATCGTGTACACACATAGCTACACACACAAACACATCATCGTAAGACCAATGCATTAATCGCTTTATAATATACCTTCTCTGAATGTGAATAGCAAAAAAAAAAATTTTAAAATATCATTTGCCAACTAAAATTCGGTTTTATGTCTTCAAATCTTCGGAGGAGAAAAAATCTTTCCGAAAACCCTCAGATACATTTCGATAAAATCCAGTCAAAATAATCACTCTGTATGATGTAATATATAATATCCGATCGTGTGTGCCGCGTGTCTTTAAACACACACACACACACATATATGCCTGAGCATTGGACGCGCGCGTATATTACAATATAATAATACATAAAGGTACGTGTGTACGTGTGTGTACGTGCGTGTGTGCGTGTGTGTGTGTGTGTGTGTGTGCGAGTACTTGTTACGCGCCGCGCGGTGGCTGCAGCTCCTGTGGGAACCCAAAGGTTTTTGTCGGCCGGTCGCGTTCCCATGGTACGTGTTGTACGCGCGCGGTATAATAATAGTAATAATTCCGTATAAAAATGCGCGTGTTACGACGGCATTATAATCGCGGGCACGCCGTACGGTATATACCTGCCTACGTCGTGTGTATAATAACAGCAACGATATAATAATAATCGCAGCAGTAGGTACTGCCGTGTATTACAGTGTACAGGTAGTGTATAATATTATGATATATCGCGTACACACCGATTAATTGATTAATTACTAGGCGCGGTCGCCGCCGCCGGCAGACTGCTACCGCCGCGGCCGCGTGTATGTGCCTGTGCGTTTCGGCTATCATAATAATATATACCTATCTATATTGTATGGTTATATGCACGCATTATAATAATATGTAATACTCACCCGCGTGTTTTGATATTATATATATATAAATTATATTTTAATATTATACCTTACGCGGGCGTCGCGTGATTCTCGTGATCTCGGCACGGTAAATTATATTGAACCTATATGCGTATTATAATAATAATATATAGGGGAAAAACCGTTCGACGTTATCTTTTTTTTTTCTTAGCATGTTCTTCGCGCTCGTGTCGTTATCCAATGTCAGCGTGCGTGTGTGTGTGTGTGTGTGTGTGTGTGTGACAGTGCGGTGGAGATCGGCGGGAAATGAAAGGAAAAAAAAAACGGTAGCTCGACGACGAGTTTTTATTTCGGTGTATATATATATATATATATATGTATAAAGGACGTTTATATACTGCATTCGAGTAGCCCGCCGTCTTATATACGCGCCGTGTATAATATATTATACATTATGTGGGTACGACGAAGGTGTCGAGCCGACCGCTGACCGACCGAAAGTCTACCGCCGGGCCGATCCGGTTTTCGATCTCGTATATTATTTATCGTATATACGTCTGTTTGTGTTGGTATTGCAGTGAAAAAGACGAATTTCCCATGGATCGACTTATGCACGCTGTATTATGATGTGTGTTCGATTCGTAAACAATATTATTATTATTATTAAGGTCAACGCGAAGCGATTCACATGGGCACATGGCTGTGTACATGTATAATATCATAATGTATATGAAAATTAGTAATACATAAAATTCATTATATTAATATAGAAACGGTGATAATTATATCGACGACGAAGCTATAATAATATTACAGTCTTGACAATGGTTTAATAGCTTAACCAGAAAAGAGTTAGAGCGAGTAAAAAAAATGATCATTTGCAAACAATAATGGTAAATACGTGTGTATAGTCAATGCGCTCGATTAGTTATTAATTATTATATTATTATTATTATTATTATTATAGACTATAGTATATTAGTATATGCGTTTCGTTATTGTAATAATTAGCCTAAGATATATTATGTACATCACATTGGACAATTAGGTACCCTCGTTTGTGCTTCCGCTATTGTTTGTACGAAAAAATAGCTCCGAAACTATATATATTATAACTCGAAATGTGGTTACAATGATCAAATTATCATACAATCGGCTCGGAAACTGGGTTCAAATCACTGCGTGTCACTTCGGCGGCCTATTCACCGTGATGACTACCGTCATTTTTTTTTATCCGACGTTTAGGTGCAGAATTGCGAACATATTCTTAAACATAGTGACATTTTTATAGATTTGGCGAAAAGATTTCACTCCGTTAAAACTGGAGCGTGTCGTTATTAATATTTTTTTCCTCGATATCAAATCAACACTAAATATACGTTTAAATACGTTTTTGAATCGAATCCTGTAGCGCTGATGTCGACGAATAAAAACGATTTGTTTGGCCTCAATATCGCGGCCGTGCCGGATGGACACGCTTAAACTTGGTCATGCTCGTGAACTTCAACATTTGCCGCGTATGTATATATACGTTGAATTGAATTAACACAATTCGTTAATACATCATCAGAGTAGGTGAGACAGGTATCCAATAAATCAACGATGGATGGCTTAATTTAATGATATATAGTAAATCAAATGTTATAATATATAGGTAAGTATAATACAATATCATGTATGATTGTATGAATGAAGCGGTGTTTAGTCGGTTAGTAAATTATCTCAATGTGATATTTTATACTATAATTTATAACTGCTAGGTTCCAGTAAGCAATATTTCGATCATTTAAAACACGTCCATTTTTATAATAATTAGCTAAAGGTAGGTGCATGCATCTATCGGATATTATATTCATAGGTCGATGGGATGTAATTGTTATAGACCGAGATTTCATCATGGTGAATCCGGCATATACCTACGTATTATGTTTACGTTCAATAATATATGCAAATTGTTAAATTCATATAATAATTAAGTATATATGTACAATATGTATTTGTTGAATATCAATTTCCCTGGTGAAATCGTTCGTTATAAGCGTTAATATATATACTATAAGCTTCAGCATTGGGCGCACGTGGAAATCACCCTTAACCAGGAGAAAGTAGGTGCTGCGATAATTTGTTGTCGCGTGGCCAGGACATTATATTATTAGGAACATTATATTGCTGTTATTGATCACAATAATTCACAATAGAAATCGCCATAGTGTTCGTAGACATTATTATAACGTCCATCACGCTTGCGCGGTATAAGAATGTCAGTGTTACTTTTCACAATGACGGCGTGTACAAATTGACTTTTCCCAGACGCATAAAATTGTAAGCGCATCGTGATACACTGATACGACAATATATTTTAAAATGTTATAAAAAAAAAATACTATTTGTTCGTCACTGATCTCAAGAGCACCGTTATGCCATTCCATGTTCAAATGTTTCCGAAAGGAAATAACAATAATATTATGAATACATAGCATACAGTGTTTACGTACTGTTATATACAGATTCAGGCACTCGCTGTATGGCAACAAGACTGACATCCGCGGACCACGGATTTTTATGACAGAAGAGGGACAACCTTGACAACCGACTTGTATGCAAGACTCGTGGGGTAAATCTAACAGTAAAACATACACATTTAGAACAATAACAAAAATAAAATACATACATTATTACATTAATAATATTGTTATAGTTCTCTAAGCTGGGACTTTAGATTTCTAAACAAAAAATACCAGTCTACGACTATTTCGAAGTTTTTTGTCAAGTTCTTGTACAGTTATAGGTATATTATAAATTATAAATACCTACACATAGTGAACCGGTTAAATAGCTATTAAATTACTCTAGAGATTGCGTATTATCTGCACTCGTAAATGCCTATACATGCAATGCGAGATTGCGAAAATAAACTATTGCCAAAAATTATGACGTGTGTCCGCAATTAAATAAACGTCTTTCGGTTACATGCTCCCACATTTCGCGATGCCATTGCACGATCACGTGCAGCGTTTAACCGTTCGGCGTGATAGAAATGAAAATGTATATTATATTATTAACCACCGTTTCCTCGGCATTACTCCGACGAGTGGCTTAGTTCTCCTGAAATCCGTGTTTTTTAATAATATGTAATCATGTAATAACTTACCCAACCTGTATGGTTGTAAAATCTATCATTTATTGCCTATTGGTACACGTGAGAGGTTCTTATCATCAGACGTGGTGGTAAGACATGTAATATCGACGTCAGAGCGGACGTCATCAAAGATCACGAGGTTCGATCGGATCCTTCAGAGTCGTTTTATTATATGGTACGAATTTCACGGCAGCTCGATAAGAAGTTAAAACACAACGACTATATCATTATTACAGTAATATTACATGTACCTATGTGCAGAGATAGGAAATATACCTGTGATAAATTTGTGATAATATGTATCTTGCATCTTTGGACATTTTAATAATAGTATGCAGTAGCTTGTACCTAGATACCATTTTCTTGGAGTAATTTGTATCAGCGTTGTACCTATCAGTTGTATCGTTTTTATTTTTTTCAGTTATTACAGGGACATAATATATATTTATTTTGACCAGAAAAGGGGAACATGAAGAGGGATCCACTAACAAAACTATAAATGAAATCAATTTCCTAATCAGGATTTTAAAGGTATAACTATATTGTAGTGTTTTTTTTACACTAGTGACGGGATTTTAGAATTCTTAAAAAAAAATTTTTAATAATTTAACAAGTTTTCAAATTTGTCTCATAGCTATAGCTAGCTATTTCTATAGCTGATTGATGGAATGACATATAGTTATAATCTTTAATTCGTAAAATAATTTTGCAGCAATGAGGTCTAACATTGCAGCGTACAGTACGAATTATTTTTGAATTTGTTAAAATAAAAATAATATTATTTTTGAACCCTAAATGCAGTTGTATGTGTACTATTATAGACCATTTATACAGGTATACATTGTTAATTGTTTTCATTAGGTACTTAAATATCTGTCAAATGCATATTAATATATTATTATCACTCTATTTATTACATTCATTAATATTATATTATGTAAGATTATATAGATACCAAACTAATAAGTGATAGCTATACTAAGATAAATAAATAATATCTATATAAATTTTACATTTAAACAATTTCTCTTAGAAAATAATAGTTATGTTTAACTATTATTTAAAAAATATATTCATATATATTGTATTAGCTATACTGCTACAGTATCTTGTAACTTTGTCCAACTGTTAAGAGAGAATATAGTATCTTTTCGAAAATAGTCAATGTATCTAAGTATCTTGTATTCATGAAAGTAAACTGTATAGAATAAACCATTTTTTTAGTATGTAACTATAGATACTTTTTCAAGTATCTTACCTTTTCCAGTTTTCCCTAATCCTATACCCATCCCTGATTGTACGTGTATGAAAAATGATACGTGTAAAAGAAATAGCGAGCGCGTGTGAGACACGCGTCCGGTCCCCAACCAGGTCTCGAGCGTATATTTTAATATTATTATTATCGTACCCATATAGTATTGTACTACCACCGTCTTCCGAGTCATTTATCACGCGTGCAACGTGTAGTGAAGCGAGGTGGGTGGGTGGGGGGGCTCCCGTAGATTATACGTTTTTCACGAGGTGTCCCGAGATCGAAACGGATGGGAAAAAAAATAATATTAAAATAAAAGACGACCCGTGGTGTGGTCCCGCGACGGAGGGCACATATTATATAATATATTTTATAGGTATAAACACACACGCGGGGAAATTCGGTGTGTGCCGGGCGCGTGTGACGCTCGCGCTAAGAAGGCGGCGGTTTTTTGTCCGCAGTTCCTATCGGCACGAACAACTCCCCTCACCCAACACCAACCCCGTCGCTCCGCGGTATCCGGACGACTTGTAGTTTTAACCCTGACCCCCTTCTTCGTCGTCGTCGCCCGGGTCAAGGGGACTCGGTTTTTTCCTTCGCCGTATACGACGACGACATATTATTATTATTTCCCGACACGTATTATATTCGTGCGCACATATTATAGCGGCGATATTATATTGTATATATTATATTTTAAATAAACAGGTGGCCCATTATAACTGCAACGACAGCAGTGGTGGCGGCGGCGGCAGCAACAGCAGCAGCGGTTCCCTGCTGACCGTGGGAAGCTATGGACCGGCATTCTCACACACCGTGTATATATAGGTACTGCACATACACGCTACCCCTCGGGTAAACGCACGCACCACCGGTAAAAAGGAGTAGGTATATGCACCACACACGGGAGGGCTCGCGTACCTATACATACGGGTGAGCGCTCGCGCGCGCGTGTGTGTGTATATTTTCACGAGAACGAGAAGGGTGGCCGCCGAGATGTATATTATGTACATTATTTAATGTGTATATAGCACATTGCTCAACACGCGTATTTATATATACCGATAAATGAACCTATATGCATACAGGGTGTTTCGAAATATTTCCATGTGTATATGGCCCTTTAAATTTTGAGTCCGTAGATTGTGGTGAACGAATTATTTAATATAAATCGATCATCGAAAAAAAAAGGATTCTCAAGTTTTTTTCCACTTCTGGTTTTTACGTGACGTTGAGGAACACCCGAACCTATAGTGAAGCGCTTCCGATCGACTGCTGTCGGAATGCCAACCGATCAGCGAGACGTGGGGAACCTGCAGGTACTTGCAATAATTGGCCACCCCGTTCTCCGGACCTTACAGTCTGCGATTTGTATCTAATACATAAAGAAAACAGAGACATTTTGATGAACTGAAAAGTCAACGAGTAATTGAGGGAGAGAGGGAGCATATTTTGTAAGCATTGTAATAGAAATTTAAATGTTATTACTGTTAACTTATAAAACTCATCCTAACTTGTAATTAGGTGTACTCATAATGTACAATAAATACGATTTTTCTTTTTAAATCGGATGAATCATTTTGCGGAACACCCTGTACACTAAATGTACATTCTTGTAAGAGTGAACGAGCACACCCTCCGAAGTATTATGTACGTACATATTATATACATACATATATATATATATATATATAAATGCAGAGGGTTTGCAACGGATCTCTCGGCGACGATGACGTCCCGCAAACCGACCCGGATACATCCGAAAGTGGCGTTCACCCCTCCCGCACCGACGACGACGGTATAGTATAATATATAATACGGGTTTCACTGTTCTATATATATGTATGTGTATAAAGGCTCGAGAGGTATACATGTATGTATTGCGGGTGTCTCATCGTTTTCGGTTTTATTTTTCTCTTCCCTCGAACAGGTCGACTCCCCCGCAGACGTGTTGCGTAATATTATGCGATGACCGTTTGCGTGCGACGCATGTCCGGTTGCGAAAATCGTCCAGCGCAGTTTCTCACACGCTACACCGAAACTTATTATAACTATATAATAATAGAGTCGTCCCCATAAAATATGTACCGTACCTTATCCTCGGCCCTTTACAGGTATAAAAAGATTTAATTTTTTTTTGTTCGCGAACGGATTTGCATAATATTTGCCTGCGACGGAATACGCCGTCTCTATGGCCGCTGCAAGTCGGACGAGATCTGATTTTCGCATAGGTACAACCGTGGTACATATTATTATGCAGATCGTCGTAACAATTTTTTTTCACACACTTCCGTTGTCCCCCCACTACTTACCCCCCCGGTCGGGATCGTCTAATGACGACGGTTTGGATTTTCGAATTCCTATGCGTACCAATGATGCAACCGGCTACCGGAGTAAACCAGATCGTGTTGTATTATAATATCGACATGTCTGTACAAAGTATAAGCCAACCTTGTGGATATATCCGCACCATAAAAGTATAATAATATAATATTACATACCAATAATTATTATGTAGGTGCCAATTTGATTGAAAGTCTTTTAATTTTTTCTTTCGGAAACGCGCCGAGTAAATTATAATATGCACATACCTATAATACGGACTTTCAATGAGCATATCATATTAACGAGAACACTGCAACAGTTATCGCCATTTATCCATCGTTATTATACCCGTTTTGCACTATATATTTTACAGGCGAACTCGGGCGGATTGAACCCTCACGAACAATTACTGGCGATTAACACACTTGTTTCGGTGTTCCTAAAAAATTTCAATAATTGTATTGCAATTTAAAACTCGTTCAAGGCTTTAATAGTAGCGTCTTATAGTCGTATATATATAGTCAGCAATCTATTAGTAATACCCGAAAACGTTGTAGTCGATCGCTGTTTACTCTCACAGTATAACATAATATAATCGTTACCAAATTTGTTTGGTATTATTGAGNATATATATATATATATATAAATGCAGAGGGTTTGCAACGGATCTCTCGGCGACGATGACGTCCCGCAAACCGACCCGGATACATCCGAAAGTGGTGTTCACCCCTCCCGCACCGACGACGACGGTATAGTATAATATATAATACGGGTTTCACTGTTCTATATATATGTATGTGTATAAAGGCTCGAGAGGTATACATGTATGTATTGCGGGTGTCTCATCGTTTTCGGTTTTATTTTTCTCTTCCCTCGAACAGGTCGACTCCCCCGCAGACGTGTTGCGTAATATTATGCGATGACCGTTTGCGTGCGACGCATGTCCGGTTGCGAAAATCGTCCAGCGCAGTTTCTCACACGCTACACCGAAACTTATTATAACTATATAATAATAGAGTCGTCCCCATAAAATATGTACCGTACCTTATCCTCGGCCCTTTACAGGTATAAAAAGATTTAATTTTTTTTTGTTCGCGAACGGATTTGCATAATATTTGCCTGCGACGGAATACGCCGTCTCTATGGCCGCTGCAAATCGGACGAGATCTGATTTTCGCATAGGTACAACCGTGGTACATATTATTATGCAGATCGTCGTAACAATTTTTTTTCACACACTTCCGTTGTCCCCCCACTACTTACCCCCCGGTCGGGATCGTCTAATGACGACGGTTTGGATTTTCGAATTCCTATGCGTACCAATGATGCAACCGGCTACCGGAGTAAACCAGATCGTGTTGTATTATAATATCGACATGTCTGTACAAAGTATAAGCCAACCTTGTGGATATATCCGCACCATAAAAGTATAATAATATAATATTACATACCAATAATTATTATGTAGGTGCCAATTTGATTGAAAGTCTTTTAATTTTTTCTTTCGGAAACGCGCCGAGTAAATTATAATATGCACATACCTATAATACGGACTTTCAATGAGCATATCATATTAACGAGAACACTGCAACAGTTATCGCCATTTATCCATCGTTATTATACCCGTTTTGCACTATATATTTTACAGGCGAACTCGGGCGGATTGAACCCTCACGAACAATTACTGGCGATTAACACACTTGTTTCGGTGTTCCTAAAAAATTTCAATAATTGTATTGCAATTTAAAACTCGTTCAAGGCTTTAATAGTAGCGTCTTATAGTCGTATATATATAGTCAGCAATCTATTAGTAATACCCGAAAACGTTGTAGTCGATCGCTGTTTACTCTCACAGTATAACATAATATAATCGTTACCAAATTTGTTTGGTATTATTGAGAATTGAGAACATGCGCCATGAGGTAATTATAAAAATTTTAAAAGTCTTCCCTAATCCCTGAATGATAATACCCATCCAATTGGAAATAATATTAAAATTATAAATTTATGCTTTACGATTTTTCTTTTTAAATCGGATGAATCATTTTGCGGAACACCCTGTACACTAAATGTACATTCTTGTAAGAGTGAACGAGCACACCCTCCGAAGTATTATGTACGTACATATTATATACATACATATATATATATATATATATATAAATGCAGAGGGTTTGCAACGGATCTCTCGGCGACGATGACGTCCCGCAAACCGACCCGGATACATCCGAAAGTGGTGTTCACCCCTCCCGCACCGACGACGACGGTATAGTATAATATATAATACGGGTTTCACTGTTCTATATATATGTATGTGTATAAAGGCTCGAGAGGTATACATGTATGTATTGCGGGTGTCTCATCGTTTTCGGTTTTATTTTTCTCTTCCCTCGAACAGGTCGACTCCCCCGCAGACGTGTTGCGTAATATTATGCGATGACCGTTTGCGTGCGACGCATGTCCGGTTGCGAAAATCGTCCAGCGCAGTTTCTCACACGCTACACCGAAACTTATTATAACTATATAATAATAGAGTCGTCCCCATAAAATATGTACCGTACCTTATCCTCGGCCCTTTACAGGTATAAAAAGATTTAATTTTTTTTTGTTCGCGAACGGATTTGCATAATATTTGCCTGCGACGGAATACGCCGTCTCTATGGCCGCTGCAATTCGGACGAGATCTGATTTTCGCATAGGTACAACCGTGGTACATATTATTATGCAGATCGTATGCACCACACACGGGAGGGCTCGCGTACCTATNAGTAGGCCCAAGGTAGTCTATGAATTTTTGACCACACGTTGTTTTTACATAATTTACTAATGCATCTAATGCCCTGTGTTGTCTTTTATTTTTGTATAACTCTGTATTGAACCATGTTTTTTTGTTAGTATCTAACCAAAATATCACAATTTTTTTGTAAACCGATCTAATAGGCAAAACCTTAAACTCTTTATAATTTTGATTTGTTGAGCCTACCATAGTTTTTTTATCTAAACAGATTCTTATTATTTTGTTTTGTTGAAGTTGTAATGGCTTTAAATAAATTTCGGACAGTCCACCCCACACTAAACATCCATATTGGAACACTGATTGATATAGAGCTAAATATATTTACAGGCAGGATATTTTTTAGTTTATAAAATTTGTGGAGTGAAGAACGTAGCCTCATTACTATATTATTTATATGTTAATTCCACTTTAAATTACTGTCAAATGTTATACCTAGATATCTGGTAGACTGGACCCTTGAAATTTTTTTACACATATCATCATTACATTCAGCGATATTTTTACAACAATGTACTGTTAGTTCCTGAAAAGGAATAACCGAATTGTAAATACTGAAAGCCATAAAATAGGTTTTTTTTATATTCAAAGATAATTTCTTTGAGTTAAAAAGATTTACTATGTATAGCTAAACCATTTCGAGCATTTCCATTCTCCGTGACGGGTTGACACGCAGATACTGTAGCACCAACTTCTACAAGATTAAGTTTTTTATCCGACCAGATGTATGTACTTATATATATACACTTCCAACTTGACACTTGAGGTTTAGTATTATCATTTCTAACAACTATAATAAAATATAATACCTACAATAATTATATAATATTATACATTTTATACTTTTCTCTCTCGTTTTTGGCATTCAATGGAAGTCTTAAGTATTTTATAGAAAGCCGGATTCAATAATTATTCAGTAACATCAGGGCCCACAAAGTTGGGGGAGGGGCTATTGGACCTGGAGTGCAGTTGCCCGGCTAGTTTAGGGGCCAGTTGAAATGCATTCGCAGTAATGCTTGAAATGTTGAAACTTTGATAAGAATACTTATTTTATATTAAAATATATTTTATGGGGTCCGTAAATACATTTAGTACAGACGCCCAAAATCGTATGTGGGGGAATGAGTAAAATATATATATATACCTACAACATAGATGACGTGTAACCTACATATTATAACATGTCGACATAATGATTTAATGATTTTGGTACCCATGTAGAATATTATATAGTATATACTCATTCCAAGTAATCATATTGACGTTATAAAATAAAAATATTTATGATGATTTATAAGTATATGCTTGAAAATGTTAAGCCTTATATAGAACTATACAGTATAAGTACACCAAAATAGTTTGGAGTATATTGTATATACAGAGTCTAACAGAAACAACTGATTTTTTTTATCTTTTATCATAAATTCAGAACACTCATATTTTATCATTGTGATTTTTAAACATATCACTATTAATTTTAATATTGCATGAAACTCCCAGTACATTTGGCTGTCTGCCAGTCTGTTTGTCCGGGGAAGCCTTTGAAATAGATTTTGAGGGTGTTTTGATTAGGTACATACTCCTATTGTATATATGTGTATTATGAATACAACGAAAAAACGGAAAACGATAGATCTGTATTATTTTCAATATTTTTAAATGTTCTCCATTCGATAGTATTATTAATTACATAACTATGTTTTTTTTTTAAAATAGAGATTAGATCAAAAGTGTATTATTATTATGTAAACGTAGTTGGTTAATTTGTCACTAGTTAGGTACTTGAATCATATCGCATCGACTTCTTGTATGTTACTACACACACTGTTTATGTGATATTGTGTTAGGAAACTTTGTTATAATAATTTAAACAAAAAATACTGAGTTTAGATAAATTTAACAGTTTTAATGAAATGTGTTAACAATAATTAAGACGTTGTGGCGTTCAATCTATCAACACCCGTTCAATTATCTTAAAGTGCAAACGCATAACTTTGACATTTTATATACAATGTGCATATAACATAATATTATGTATTATAATTTAAAAAGAAACACGTGAAACCAAACCACACGTGTTTCAGAATTCTTGGAACTGAAATATTTTAAAATAGTGTTAATTGGTCCTCGCTAAGAGGGTGCTAATTTACAATAGGTATATATTATATTTAACTGTAAAAGTCAAGTGGGAAATTCTGTATTAACATTTCCCGTCGACTAGGTTGCGGTCGGACATAAACAAAACAAGAACGTTTATTAAACGTATACACATATTTGAGTACTGTTTATTTCCGATATAGATCGTTGACAATATATGTCATAAAAACCATTGATTTGAACTAAACACCACGAAACAAAAATTATCAACAATGTTAAATGTGTAAAAATCATGAAAAATATTAGTACAACAAAATGCGTGTGTAGTACCTACACTGTGTATCTACCTATAATATATTAATAATATGTAAGCGAAGTGCCGAAATAATGCTACTGGAGAATGCAAGTCGAAAAATCCAACGCGTCTGATCGTAAGTCATTATATTGTCTTTTACGATGGTCCCGATTTTATACGATATCGAACGGGTTTTTTTTTATCTCCATCAATTATCGTTATTCGTTAACGTGTTTTTTTCCTCGGATCGGTTTTTGACGGCAAACTCCAAGATAAATAAATATACCTACATAAAAAAAAAAGACCGAGGTCATAACAACCATTTATCGTTCCAATTACGTGTTTACACAACACTGCAGTCTTAAATTTTTAACTGCCTGCTGTCGTCTTATTTTTCGTGTTATTGAAGATAACATTATATGATACAATTTGACTATCATGTGGTGTACCAATAGCTAGGTTGTATATATATTATATACGATGCACGGACGTTTTAAGTACCTATACTTCAATACTTATTAGTTAATAAAATAATAATATATTATATTATATATAGAATAGATAGTCGTTGCAAGATGTACAGTCGTGATATCCCGGAACTTTAACATCTCGAAAACTTCGATAACTCTAAATAAGAACATAGAGGCCCCATAATATTTAATATTTTATTACCACAACGTTGTTTTAGTCTTATCGTCTCAATTCTCTAACGCTAATTATGTCAAGCTCAGCGACAGCTCGAATTATGAGATATTTAGTTTCATGTTCCCACGAACAAAATAGGTGTAAGTTTCTTCGATTTAATATCGATAAAACGTGATCTTTTTAATTGCAAACTAAAAACACGTTGCTTTACAATATAATAATTATGGATGAAATAAAAAATATTTAAAAAAATGTTCTGTTACTTTTTAATGCAAACCGATATTTTTTTTTGTATTCACATGTTTTAATAATTTAATTTAATTTGAATCATTAACTGCTTGAATTTTTTTTACTCTTTAAAGCTATTATATTACGTAATTCATTTTTAGATAATAATATATGTAAGTAAATAATGATATTATAATTTCTTTTTTTTAAATCAATTTATACATCCCAATTTTTTTTTTTTATTTCCATTCTAGATTTTTAGGTTGTACTTGCATTCAATTTATTAGCTTAACGAGTATTTCGACGATTCCAAAATACCAAATACACTCATGCAGTCATATCATTATACCTATATTAGTCAATATACGAAACGGAATGCTCATTATAAGTTGAATATAATAATTAACGAATTATGATAATTCTGTACAAATTCTATCTTTTTATTACTATTTATTATACACAGTAAATACTATATAATATTAAAACGTTGTGTCCAACTGGACACGACGTATATTGAGCGTTTCAGGGCAGGTAAATTAAGTAATATAATATGATAATTTATTAATGTAGGTTCTATTCCAACTAGTTAATTACCAGCTGTGTATAATGTATATTATACGAGTATTCGTGCCGTCGATATTCGTTTTGATAAACAGTTTGACGGTTGTTAAGTAATTAATAATTGTGATCATGAAAAACAAAATTATGTACTTGTCTAATATGTCTATACATAGTAGGTACCCAGTAATAGTGATATGATAATATGTAGGAGAAAAACGCTACCTATATAATATATTATAAAAATAAAATGCATTTTCTTTGAAAAGTGTTCAACCTCGAAGTTGAGCCAAACAATTTTCTCATTCAAAAATATGCATTAATTTTAAAAATGTTATTATTTTAGTTTTATAAAGTCTTTAACTTAATAATGTCCAGTTCGATAAAAATATGACTATACAGAATACGTGTTAGTTCAATTACTTTTCTCAATTCACTATTCCAATATATATTTTATTTTATTGTATTTGTTTTATTATTTTATGTATACCCACGCATTAAGGAAACTAATATAGGTATATGTGATATGCCCTTAAGACAATAAACTACATCATTGTCTCTATTATGTTACATTGTATATATTAATTATTTGTTATTTAAAAAACATACAATATAGATTATTCATTTATAATTTATATAAATTATGAATACTTAGTAAATTAACGCATAATTAACATAAGGACCTTCTATCCTTGCATCATTTTAACGTGTGATACATCTTTATAACAATAAAAATTATTGAAGTTTATATGGAACGTTCAAATTTGAAAACAGTAGAGATCGCAGGTACTCTCTGTTATTTTTACCCCTAATTAACATTTACTCGCCACTCCAAAATTCCTTCAGCAAAATATAATAGGAACACACATAATACATAATAGGTATATAATATGTCATGACGTGTGATTTAGTTATAACTGGTTCATTTACAATCTTTTGGCTATTAAAATTAAATGAAGATTAATAATAATTATTATTTGTTGCTATATTGTCGGATTGAGCTGAAGATGTCGTGTTATTGCAAAATATAACCGCAGTAGTGCGTGCCGGCCGAGGCGTCTGTTTCAACCAAAGCCGAGTCGCCGACGAACGACAAAGGAAATGAAATATTATACAGAAACCGACGAAACAAAGTTCGCAACATCATCACAAATCAGTTGAAATCACTCGTATCCATTACGACGTACCCGATGGATCGGTATATTATTATTGTATTTGCGATTGTTATTATTGCGGTAAACGAAGAAAAAAATACGACTCGACGCGATACGTTAAAACGGAACGAACGGAACACCATATCATTATGCATTGAACCAATAATTATTGTAAAATTGATTCAGGCTAAATAATATTAATTATTAGTTCATAATGTATTTTCTTAAAGGTAAAGAAGTATTCATCAATGGTATTCAATTGAATTCATTGATATAATAAATAATTTATTAAAAAACCATCATACAAAGATAACCATACATTTTTAATTTCATATTCTAAAGCAGAATATTTTTCTGAGAATTTCGAACGAGCAGTTATAATAAGTTACAAACTGTATTTTAAGTTTAGATGAATGACGTGGAGTGCACGTCGTGTGTAAGTGCCACACACAATGTTGGTCCACTGTTTAATCAAATGTCTACCTACAAAAGTACAATACTCTACTACTCCGTTCGACTAAACTTTAAATACAGTAATAACTTATAACTAATTAGTAGTTAGCTTCAACTATAATCGTTCAAAATTATAATTTCGATAGGTTAGGTTTTTTTACCCTCGAAATATTCTAAAAAATATTCTATTTCGGAATGAGAATTTAAGAATATATGTTGACTTTTTAAAAAAAAAGTACAACATGGTGACAAAAAATATTACAAATATAATTTTATTCCGAAATTTCGTAATACAAATTTACTACTTTAAATTTGTGTAAGGAAAATATGTTCAAAAACGTTAAATGTTTTCTAAACAATGAGCGTCTAACGAATCGTCCTGTATATATAATATAATAATTAAATTATTATGTTAAATAAATACATACATTTTATGCCCCGTTTCGTCAAGTCATATAATATAATATTAATCATTTGGGCTGCAAGGATTCAAATAGTCAAATTCAAACTGCCCTTTTGTCTTAACGACTTATACCATCGCTTTACACACGCCAAATTCGTTTCTTACATCAAAGAACTTAAAATCGAAAATCCTACACTTTTGTATTTTGAATACTTACATTTAGAAAGTGCATTTTATTAGATTTGATGAAATTCAATAAAAATTTAATTTATAAACTATCACACTAAAACATTGAAATATATAGATATTATTGATTTTACTTCATTGTATTCATGTATGTGTTTACCTATGTACCAGACAAGAGCAGCGACGATTTTACAACTGCCGGTCTGACAACAAACGACATATTTTTTGGCACGAGCAGGCAGATATATAATATACCGAATGTAGTAGTAATACATTATGTACCTACTATATGATGGTCGTTTTATTTACGACTTGCATCAATCGCGATTACACCAAATTATGTGAATTTAAATAATACAAACAGATTTTACAAGTTTGGTTTTATTACTATAGGTATGGAGTGCATTAAATCGTATTTTTTTAAATGTATTTTTTTCGTTTTTTATGACATTTAAATCCGTGTCCCAGTAATACCATACGTATTGATAATATTAGATACGCAACCACCGCGTACTCGAACGTTTTTGGGTAAAAGAAAAAAGAGGACGCGGTATAGTTGGCAATTATTTGACAATAAACTAAAAACACGAGTATCATTATATACTTCGCGTGCAGGCAGCTATATACATTTGTATCGCTTACTCTTGTACATAGATGCAATATATCGATGCATATACATACGCGAGCTGCGTTGCCGGCGTACGCCGAGTCATAATTATTATCTATTTTATACGGACCGTCGTCGCGGACTTTTCGTATGTATCATATCATATACATTATGGTGGCGGTGTACTATATATATATATACATCTGCTATATATATACATGCCTATATACAGTGCGCGTAGAACATTATATTTTATTACATTATATTATATACTCTATTAGTACACGACGACGACGACATATACATGTACACGATATATACGCTGTTGTTTCGGTGGGACGCCTTTTATGCTCCGCGGCGGCGGCGCCCGTGCGCGCCTCCGCCGCCGCCCGAACGCGACCACCCAACACGCGCGCGTCGTCGCCGTACCTATTATACATCTCGGGCTACTGGATGGCGGCGGCGTCGGTCCGACTTACGACTATAAAATGTGGGCAGTCACTACCGGCTCGCGTTCTTATAATAATAATAATAATAATAATAATAATAATAATAATATAATATACCTACCTACCTATACATGCTTGTGTGTGTGCGTGTGCGTGTGTGTGTGTGAGTGTGTGTTCGATATAATACACCTGTCATTGTTCGGTCCACCCGAGAGAGATCCGACGCCTATATATCTCATCATAAAATATAATAATTATTTTGAGACGTATGTGTAATATTATTATATATAGGTACGTTACTGCCCATCGGAGAATGCCGTCGTTTTATTGTGCGAGTGTACCGCTGCGATATATTTCTTACATTTTATTGTATATGAATGTATCAATCGGAGGTCCGAGGCGAGTTAATGCGAGCGAACGGTCTTATTACCTGCGTGTAATATTATTTAGTGGAAATAAACTGAAACGAGTCAAATAATGCTACGACGTTACTCGTGTATAGTTTGCTCCGTATGATATATAATGTAATATCAATGGTCTTTATACGTCCATCTGCACACACGATTATTACACGCCCAATCGTTTGAGCAGTAAAATCGCTCACATAGTATTGTATTATTTTATGATGAAATGTTTTAGAGGATTTCATCTAAATAACGGGAGAAACAAGATTTTACATTCTGAGCGGCGTGACGAACGTGTTGATCGATTTTACAATGATGTATTGATGTGTGCCTTTGTAATAATTTGTTCTGTTTCCAAAACTCCAAAGAAACTTTTTGTAGTAGAAAAAGTACTGTGCTCATCAACTTCGATGATTTAGGTTTCTTGTAACAAGTAGGATCTTTCTTTTTTTTAGTTTTCTCCACTGTTGGGAGGTCAAAGTTTAAATTATCGATACTTTTAAAAATAATCAGAAGAAACTAAAAACAAAATACGAACATTTTATTAAAATGTTAATGTTATTATTCAAATAATTGTTAGGTAACCGTCAACAAAAATTAATACCATCTTCGTTCATAAAGATTTTTTCATCACATAGACAATTATTGGGCTCAAATACATCCTTCACAGCAATGATGAGATACACTCGACTTCAACGATAGTACAGAGAAGCGGTCACCTACTTTCCTTCTTTTTTGATATCTCATTCAATAGCCACATATTTATCATATAAAGAATTTAAAATTCTTTTTTAAAACATTTTATCGCTTTAGATATTGAATGCATTGCTCAAAGGTCAAATACAATTTTCCTCTAAAATGTTGATAATATTGATGTTCTAACTGTAAATCCATGTACAGAGAGCCGATTAATCCTGTAACGCGTAAAATAAGTTGTTGCTTTTTTAGTGTTGAGCCCTCTTATATTAAATCAGTCTTTAGGAAATCAATTCGTTGTCAAAAGTGGGGTCGACTTAACAATATTAATACTGATTTTGGTGCTATTGTATTGTATTTTTGAACATAATTAATAACTTATACAATTTATTTAAGTTCATTAATTCAGAAAGATAATTTAGAAACTGTTAATATGGAATGATAGTATATGATAACCTCACTCTAATAATCTGAAGTCGCCCAGACATACCTCAATAACCTAATCTATAAACAGATACACGATATATCTATAATAATATGTCAATTCTGAAATACATCTTAGTACATTATAATATTATAATTTATAATACAATAAACACCAGGAATCTTAAAAACTATAATCTGAAAATAATTATTGTCAATCGGTTATTTACGTCATTAAACTGTAAAATGTCTATTTATAGATACAATATAATAGAACTTGAAGAGTATAGTGGATTATAATATATCCGTAATAGGTACTCTTATTATTGTTTGTATTAGGTACCTATTATTGTTATTTGCATTAGTCTATATGTTTCTTATGATCATATTTTGTTGTATAATGAACAATATACTTATTAATATATTATTTTACTTTTTTCTAGAACTATTATATAGAATTGTAAATAACTCTCTACCGCAACCACAATAAGCATTGCTTAAAGCAGGTAGATATTATTTCACTTTTTCTTGTTATTTTAAGTGGATCGGTGGCAGATAGTTATTTTAGCTAAAACACGATAATTTTTTGTCCATTATACTGATCCACCTAGTAATACGATAATATTTTTAAAATTGATTTGAGTTCATTATTATGTCTACTTGAGATCTGTCAGTTCACTTCTCCCAATTTTAGATACCTCCCTCCCCCCCAACAAGTATAAAATATGCAGTTTAAATATTTTAAAATTCCTGAATTTTTAAAGTTGATTGTTTGAAATTTAAATCGGAAATCTTAAAATGTGGACTGACCGATCTCAAGTAGATATTATAACGAGTTCTGATAAGTTTTTGAAACCTTATCACATTATTATTTATTAGATTGATAATTAGGGTGAACAAAAGCATATAGAATTGAGCATTAATTGTTAACCATTCAAGTGTGCAACGCCGAGACGATACACGACACACTCTAATGATCATATTTTACAAGACCCACATACATACAATTTGAAAATTGCCTATTTCAAACTCCTTACTTAACTCCTTATTTAAACTTTCCCCCCACCTCAGTGTGTTTTCAATTGCTAAGATAAAGTTTTTAAAAACACACATCATTGTAAAATCAATACATTATTCATCACGGCGCTCAGAATCTAAAAGTTAGTTGTATTCAAGTATAGATTCAATGTATGCCTTATATTATGTACACTGTAGTACTGATCATTTCTAACTAATCGGTATCGCATTTCGCATTTATTGCAAGATTATTATTATTATTATAATGAATCGTCCTTGGATTTTTGTTGCTTTCTCAGCGATAAGATAAAAAAATTGATGCAAATATATAATGATAAGAGCATCCTCACGACACCACCCGAAACACTAATTGTAATAAATAGCACGAGTAATCGATTCGTATACCCACACGATGCTATAATATATTATGATTCCATAACATGCAGTCGGACGTTAATCACGGACAGCCTCGGGTGTGCCGTGCTCGCATTTAAGCATTACAATATCATATTTATAATAATATTATTATCATGAGTGTTAATATTACGCGTCGCACATATAGCGGGCGTCGGTGGCGGCTCGGGGCGACCGACAGCGGATAGGACCGGACCCGCGCAAAGCGCGTGCACGTCTCCCGGGCAAATGACGCGGCCCGTCGTATTCAATTACTGCGGAGCGACGTACGTACCTGATGTACCTGATATAATAATAATAATAATAATAATAATAATAATAATAATAGAAATGGTAGACGGCGGACGGGCGGGCGAGATACACCGCGCCTGTATATAGTAATAATAATACCCACGTATATTATGTACTGTTCAGTATATTATAATATACGCGCGAGAGATCTGGTCCTCCGCCGAGTTTCGATTTTATAATATTCTTCCCCGGCTGTTAATTACGTAATACGGTGAAACCTCTAAGCACCGGACAACCTCGGTATATATAGCTGCGACGTTTCGTCCACTGATTGTAGGTGTCCTCTATTTAGAGAGACGTCCGTTATAGTGGATGTCTCAGTGTACATCGTTATAATATTATTTACTATTCAAAAGTGTGACTTGTAACGGTGGCTTGTACCGTGCATATTCTCTAGATATTCCTTTACCGACTCCGGGGAAATAATTGTACTGATTATGAATAATATGCAACCATATTACCATTACATAACATGTATAATGTATATAGTGTATAAATTAGGCATGAGTGTATTATTAAATAATAAATAAAATTAATAGCAATATATATATATATATTAATTAATATATAAATTTTATAGCAGTGGATTCATGGTATCTGTTTATTGTGCGATGACGTGTGTTTGTGTGTGATATATCTTTAGTACTATAAAAGGTATTATAAAAGCCACTCAAAAAAACTGTAAATAGAGAATGGGAGAGTGGTATAATTGATATAGTTTATTTTTCATTCAGTAATTTATTGAAATGTAATGATTGGTGAATTAATTGATTTGTATCCTATATTGTTTGTTTTATGTACATATGTGTAATAAATAATAATATATGGTCCAGAGTTAGCATATATATATATATATAGGTTATGTCGATATTAGTTGAATAGTTGACACATATGATTTGAAAGAATAGTCTACTTGCGATGTTGGTATGAATCTTTGAGGTCTAGCTTCACCTATAGGCTATATAGTGTGTGTTAGGCACTTATGTTGTAACCTAACCTACAATCTACATGTATATTATTAATATGCATAGAATATAAATCCACATAATAGATACACCCATATGTGTCCCTATATGCATATCATACAAAGGCTAACAACAACTTTATAATTAACTAATACCTTTCAATAATAAATATTGTTATGGCTTAATAATAATAATATACGAGCTACACCAAAAAGAAGTTGAACAATCACAATTTGTTTATGGGTCAGGCTTGGCAATTCAGCTAGGTAAGTATAATTATGTATATGCGAATATTAAAATAAAAAATTGATTAAAATAAAAAATTGTTTCGTTTTTTAATTATATTTTCAGTTCTTTCTGTTACACCCTGTACATACACGTGCATTTAGTATATACCCCGGAGACTGTTAATTAATTTAAGTGGATAAATGGTCAATATCTCGGCAGTGGCAGCGATGCGGTAGGTCATCGCGTCCTCGTGATACGCTCGCGCTTTATACATATTAAAAAGAAAATAATCTATTTTATATACATTATTATATTATATATTATGCACTCCTATACTAATGCAGCCAATCCAGGCCGATCTCATGCAGCTATATAAAATGTAATTATACACGCGTTGGACAGATTTATATTTTATTATTATTATAGTAGTGTAATATAGAGACTATTGTAGACGTGTAGTTCAGTATATTGCAGCGACTATAGTATAATTTTATAGTATTAATACTGTAACAGTTGTAGTAGTAGGTAGTATTATGATATAGTACTGGTGGAGTACTCATATAGACATATAGTAGTTTAAAGGTACACAAGAATACAAGATGAAATTGTATGTTTGATCACTAGACAAAATTATACTATCCTTTTGAGGTCTCATAAAACTCCTTTATAACTCTCTTCGTTTATATTACGTATATACCTTCAGTTTTATATTAAGTCATCATTCATCAAACTCAACTCCGGTATTTATAGCTAGCTTATTATTAATTATTGTACCAAGTCATCCCCGTGGATTTCATATCGAATACTAATTCTTTATTATTTTTTCAGATTATACATATTTTATCGATACTACGCGGGACTCAACCTACCTCCTCAAAATTACGGAATAAAATCTATTGATACCTCATAATATGAGTATATAATATAGTGATCAAAGCGTTATAATTATGGAAACACTGAATGTTTTTCACTGGCATTGACTTATTGTCCATTAATGTTTAAACCGTTTAAGGTATAATTTGATTAATCCCTCATCGTAAATAATTTACAATATAAAAAAAGTGCAACCATCTTAGATAGTTAAGGATAAAATATCGAGAGAGATTCTTCACATGCATATTATTCTTATAGTTCTCAAAGACGTCTGTAGAATATGTTACGGACACTGAAAAATATGAAATACCGTCATTTTTTAAACAAAAGTTAACTAATTATCTCTCATTATCGCTGCAAATATAAAAAATCTCAATAACAATATTTATAAATTAACTATATTATATAGGTACGTCCATAAAATGAAACTAGAATTAAGTACCGGAAATGATTTACGTGACCGCAGTGACTGATACATAATTTTCTGTTATGCGTTAGGTATTATTACAAATAACACATCGCAGTGCATATCCATTAAAAACGTGAGAAAGATAAAATGATATAATTACTTCAACAAGAAAAAAAAAGTAATACTTGTATTTAAACAGAAAAAATTGCGTACCTAGCATAAAATAGAAAAAAAACCATATTCGTGTTTTACATAATATTTCAATACTTGTTATTTTCCTACATATAACGTGTGTAAAACGAAAGAGGAGTACTTAACCCTCGCAATCCCCAATATTATATACGTTAATTTATAACTCACTTATATTTAATAGCGCCTACCTGTACATATTGATACTGTATACGCGTATTCAACGCTTATATAATATAGAATTATAATAGTCTTAACATAATATATAGTATTACCTAAACATATATTTTTAACTTTTATGTAGACAGTAATACAACTTGCCTCGATATTTTATGTACGTGTACACCATTCAAACAACATAATATATATTTAGCACCTACACATATAAAAAATATGATTTTTTGGATTTTTTATGTTTACGATTATGCATGGAACATTATATTAAATTATACTAAAATCCCAAATAAAAAAATAACATCCACAAAAATGAGTTCCATTTACCTAATGATCATGACAAGTAAGAACTTAATATAATAATTACAGTTATACCCATACCCCACTTCATTTTTACCATATTCGATTTGTATGCTGTAATATACATATCATTATTGTATTATATTAATTAAACATGTTTTATAAATTAATAATCATTCTTTACCCACACAAAGAAACATATTGCAATTAACGAGTTTCTCCATCATATATGGCTTGAATATAATTACTCGAAACTTACCTATTTAATGTCATCGCGTTGATTAAAATAATATAATATATATTCTCATACCTATGTTAATAATTTCAAAAAACAAAATAGAAGGTACGTCTATTACATATACGTATACAAGCATATTATCTTGATGTCGTTTATGAGCGTTTTAAATGTTGATGCGAAGAAATATATTTTTTGTTTCATCATTAGTCTTAATTAATATACGCCGTTCAAAACATATAATCACCCGGCTCCACGTAGGTACCATAGCGATAAAATATAATATAGTATATTATGTAGTTTCTTTTAATTTGTGATTCAATCAAATAAGTAATCAATTTACATTAAATGTCGAATGCGATGTCAGATGTACACATTTACATAAGCAACATTATAAAGAATAAATAAATAATATTGCCAAATCAGACTCGTCACATTATTATTGTATAATGATACATTTAAATAGTAATCGATAAGTTGCATGCTATTATACTGCTGCTGCTGGTCGTCTGTCGTTATCATTTTTATTTAAAAGTACGTAAATGATTACAATAATAATATTGTGTTACGTCCTTGGATGATGAAAATAAAAAATAAACCACTGTATAAAGCATTGTGTAAAGCATCAAGAAAAAAAATAACAACGAACCAACGGGAGGTTTTCAAAAATGTGCAAATCGGAGATAGGACCCAATCAAGACCACGATTATTATTTTTTATAAATTATACATAACGTGTACATGTAATTTTTTCACAAACTTAACATTGACTACAAAAACTTATAATATTTATACATAGGTAATTCACTACTTTCCGCAATAGTTTTTATATTGAATATGCCATACAAAATGTTGTTCATATTTTTATATTATATGAGTTTTAATCTTAAAATCTTTAATGCTATTAATATTTATATGATTGTTAAATTCACAGTGACAATTGTAATTGACAAATGTTTTTTATATCAAGATGATATATGCTTGACGTGCATCACTTATCATGGCCGTAGAGGAACTATACATGTGAACTTAATTTTCTTATAACTTGATCACTGACTTCTGAGGCCAAAACATTTTGGAAGCTTCCAGTCGAGTTAACAAATTTATAAGAAATGTATCCTTATTTACGTAAGTCTCTGCCACCAGAACCAATAACTACCAGTAGACAGATGAAAATAGCATTACAATTATAATATTATATTGTGAAACTTTCAAAATATACAAGCAAGTTACGTTAACCCAACGTTTGGTCGTACTTCAATAATTTCTATTCAAAAAGCATACGAACTATGAAGCTAAAATGTATATACTACATAGTACATACTCGCGAACTTATGACACTCGTGTCGCTCTTTTTGTAACACATCACTTAACTTGTTTTTAATCATTCAAACCATGGATTCTTACATAAGTTTAAAAAAAGGGTCATCAAAATATTTGACACGTCAGGAAATAAAATCGAATAAAAATTTTTATTTGTACTATATAGTTTGTATGTATGCTCATATATAGGTGGTCATACCCTTGTGATGCAAGTTTTTCCCATTTTCTGCAATTCCCGAAACCCAAATTTTCATTTTATTTTAATTAGTGCTAAAAAATAGGTTTGAAAAATAACAAATATTGTGCATATTATTGTGCATTATTCAAATTACTATTTTAATTTCTATAATTATAATTTTTAAAATGAGACTTTGATTCAGACCTGCAAAATGTTCTCTTCTTCTAAATAAAAAAAAAGTTAGCGGAATCTGACTATTGTACAGGGAGTGAGAGTTTTTCCTGTAAAACAAATTTTTGTACTAAAAAAGTAAAAATGTGTTGCCCCAACACCCTTAAGATAAAGAATAAGTTAGTTTATTATTATATAAATTATTTCGTAGAAAATAAAGGTACCATATTGTATTTTTCTGATTCATAAATTATTTAACATTTATGGTATAAACCTTTACCTATACACATTTTCATTTATTTTTATATCAAATTACGGGTTTCCCATTTTAAAAATATGAGCCCTACTTATAACTTTTTTAAACTTGTTTATTACTTTTTAACTATAGATAATATTATTATATTATAAGTCGATATAACGCGTTCTTTGCGTGGTTTTGAATACACCATTTTCAGCTCGTGAGAAACCAACTCAGTTAAATATTGTAATCACGTGCAAGTTGTAAATGTATAACTGCACATGTCTATACGTAACAATATTCGAAACTGGATACTAGAAACGCATTATCGGATTAGTATGAATAAAATAAATACTACCTATGTACAGTTGTACACTTGTATGCGTCTTGTTTTGTAACACACGCCGTCTGCATCTATACATTATTATTTTATGGGATGTCTTGTGCGGCAACAGCAGGCTCTGATGGAAAATATGTAACTACTCGGGTACATGTATCTTTAATAATAATTGCTACATCTTGGAAACCAACGGAGAATAAACATTAAAAACTCGCGAATTCGATGAGAAGAAACTGTATAGTATAATATTGTTTTACAATTGAACACAACTTTGTTCGGCGAGAAACTGACCCGCGAACGTGAGGTCCAGAAAAAAGGAAAAACAAAATGTGTTCTTATTATACGCAGCAGAGGCATCCTCGAGAGGATAGTAAGGAGAGTAAGGATACTAGGTACTTAGTGTTTTATAGTGCTGATTACTCGTAATTAAGTTCATCGTCAGAAATGTGTATTTTTTCTTTTTTTCTTAATGTGTGAATTTTATGCTAGAACTATTATCAGAATTGTTGAGGTACAAGATCAAGAGCGATAGTTAAAAATAACTTTACAAATTCGCATGATTAATATAAGGCACTCATATTTATGATAAAAGTAGAATGTATAAAACACGATTTTTCTTATTATAATATTTATGAGCAAACAAATAGCATAAACATTTGTACTTGTAGTGACTAATGGGACTATCATGGAGGGGTGACACGTCAAAATATCCCCGACAAAACATCCCTAACCCAAAATATCTCCGCAAAAATATCCCGTTTACAAATATCTCGCGTACCTAACTATAAGTTCAAAATTTAAACATTTTTTATACAAGTTACATATTATAGATATTAATACATTTATAGATTATAAAAAAATTAATTAAGGCATTTAAAAAAAAAATATTAAAATGGTATGTTTTTCGTCAACAATTATTGTAGATACTTGTTACGATACTAAGTTATGCGCTATTTTTTTTACAAATGCCTGTTCGGAATTTTATAATAAAGGTTATATAATATTATATTTTGTCGGGGATATTTTGATCGGGATATTCTTACGCGGGAAATTTTTTCATGGAATATTTTTTCGTGGAACCCCAAGGAGGGGGCGACGAAAATTCTATGATATTATAATAGCTGTACTCGTGTCTATATCAGCAAAGATAGCTTACACTAAAATAGTTAATAATTAGTGCATTCATAAGCATGACAACATTTACTCCTAAAATGTATAGTTTAATAATATTAATTTGAATATTTATGTAATCTTAACATTTTGGCAATTTTTGCTCTCAAATAATAAGTTGTAATTTATAACTTTAATACTATATGCAGTATACATATCATAATATTATATCGTTATAAATACTTACTATGTAAATTTTCTGTCATTTGCATATTTTATGATATAATTCTACTTCGTATAATATTATTATAATTTATAAATGTACGTTTAAATGCTGGTGCGGTGTATATCCACGTGCTGCATAGCGATGTATACATAACTATTATATATACGGTGCAGTGAAAAGAATTTTTTTCAGTGTTTGATAATCAGCCGCCTCTGATATTTTAAAATATACAACAATATGATTTATACATCACGTGGCTCGTGGATCAAAAGAAGGTACGTGGACACGTGGTATATTGACGTACACGAAAAGGTCCCATTAAAGGGGGTTACATTCGGGGGTCTACCCTTCATGTGTAGAAGAATGCTATAGAGTCGATGGAAGAGAGAGGTGTCGAAATATGTGTAGGTATAATATAAAGGGGGCACGGGCGTGGGATAAAATGTTCGAATTTACGGATTACTTTTTAAGTCCGTCACAGCGTACGTCTTATGTGTAATGAATATGGTACCTCATATGTATACATAATATTTTATTTTTTTCATTTGCCCTCGAGAACGTCGTGGACGTGGTGAAGCTTTCTGCGGCAGCAGCTATGATTGATCGTCATATCACTGTGACTTTTAATGGAGTTTACACACATACCTATATACATATTATTATAATATAATATAAACGGTTTTCGGATAAATGGAGTACTAATCGAAATCACTATATTACATCCTATTCACAAGGAAACGAAAAAAACGGGTTTCATCCCTTTATTTGTACATACTGTAATATATGTTTTATCCTACACAGCCAATTTAAGATAAGAAATTATCATATATTATACTATATGTATAATAATGAAAATCACGTAAAACATTGTTTTCTACAAGACTGCGAAAAATCAAATCGCTAAAAAAATGGTAACCAACTAACCTGCTGGAGCTCATGTTCGAAATACGAATTCCGCAGCTACGCATTCTTCACTACAGTAACTATTACACATTACGCATAGACGACTACATCAGTGCATAATTTTAGAATATAATATCTCTGTAGAGTAAAGAAAACGAGTAGTGAGCTATGATTTTTTTTTTTTTAAATTATTATTGTCATGTGTCCTATGGTGGTGTTGATGAGATGGACGAGACCGTTTTATCGTTCTCGTATCTAGGGAACGGCAGCGACAATCGTTTAATATACATACGATTATACCTATATCATATATTATTATTATGGGAGTGGGCGAGAGGGAAACGGATCATCACGGAGGTGCTACACATAATAATATAGTGTTACATTGAAGTAGGTAAGTAGCTGAAGCAGTGCACAGTAATATTATGTACGTCTATGATTTTCGACAATTCCAAGTATATTGAAAATGGTTTTTAAGGTGGTGCCATATTGTCAAATATTACAATTTGTAATACCTACTACAGTATTGGAGTGTCGTGTGGAAATACAGTTTTCTATTCTTCGAGATATAATAACCAAGCATTTTTATTCTAAATTATGAAACAGATGAAACAGTTGATGTACCGACGTAATTGTATCGATTTTTAATGATTTGGATAATGTATAACTGAATTTACTGGTTTAAACGTTTTGGCCTATTGATACCCGAAATAATCGAATTTGGTCAAGACCGAATGAAGCACGAAGAGATAATGAAAATAGTTGAATAACTATCGTAAATTAACATTTTCAAAAAGTCATCTATAATTTGCAGATATATAACTGGGGATAAGGTGATACTCATAAAAAAAAATATCGAAGTTGCCTCACCCCCTGGAGTGCAGTCCTTAAGAGATTAGTAGATATTAAAAATGATTAAGTAAATGTTTGAAAGCATCATGGTCCTTGCAAGTATACTTGCTTGAAAATTCCAAAAGTCAGAACTTGAATGAATTTAAAACGGGTGATGTGCACGCATGGACTTGGTAATTTCCCTGTGCATATATTATACATTACACAATGTATAGTAGGTATATATACATTATTATAATGACATACTATGGTTGAGCCGATCGACGGTGGCGTCCAGTTAGAATATAATAGTAATAATAATAATAACAACATATATAATAGCCGAGTTGATTAGACCACTACAACACGTCCAGCACTGCTGTACAATATAATATGTATTATGCTCTCGCCGGCCGCCGCGTTTGAGAGAGACAAACGCGATCGCACGCACACGCTGCAAAGTCGCGGACCGACGGAGAGAGGAAAACGAAATGCGTCTGTACACGACGACGTCAGCGTGTACTACACTACATAATATAATATGTTATATGCGTTTCCGGTGTGTCCCGGACCGGATGGGGACGGCCTCTACTAAATGGATTTCACTACGGTCTTTTTCTACTCCGCCGCCGCCGCAGCAGCGACGAGTCTTCGACCTCTCCTAAAAAAAAAAAAACCGTTTTTCATCTCTCTCCGACCTGCATCGGACGTTGCAGCGCTGCACTTGCGCAGCACTCTCGAGCCAGAGCCCTCCCTCCCGGTATTGTCCAAACGTTCACACACGCACGGTGCACTCCGTATAATAATAATACAATAAAGTCATTGCTGCAGATGTGTAGATGACTATATATATATATATATATATATATCTGTGTGTAAAGGTAGGTACTTGTATACCCGTGCGCGTGTGACGGAGAAGTCTTATTTTTTTTACTCGAACCATTATTCACGGACGCTCGTATATAACACGTTATTATACATATATAGGTATATTATGTTCGTATAATATGTTATGCGTGTCGTGTGAAAATATGAAAAAATATACAATGTGCTCGGCCGCCGCCGATTTTCTGCCGTATGCATAACATTATTGTTTATTTATTAAAGTATCTACAACAGACATATTATAGATTTAATAAAGACAATTTTTAAATATTCGATGTACAAACAAACCACAAGCCTATCAGCTGGAGCCTAATAATAATACGAATATAGAAATAGAATTTATCGTAAATTCATATTTTAAAATATGTAACGAAGGTACCTTAAATTGTATAAACGTTGTATAGTAATACAGCCGAGTGCCGGGAGTATAATATAATCTGCAGTTAATACATTTGAAATTTTAAAATTCACTTTGCAAATTATCATACATATTGTCTATTATTTTTTAAAACTTATAATAAAATAACTTTTTAGATTTTAGGCTATAGTTTAACGTTTTGACCGTTTTGTTTGCTCCTGTAGACCGATCGAAACATTCGACACTCAAATGGAGTTTTAAACACGACGTATGTGTGAGTGATAATGCAACATGATTATTATTTATTCATATCAAATCATTGATGGTCCTATCCCTGTGAACGGTAAATTCTTGTTTGGGAACATCTTAAGTCTCTCGAAACGAACACTGCACAAGAATACCCTTCAGTATTGGGCCTATAAATAATATAAAGACCATAATAAAGACCAAAATTTAAGTGGATAAATGGATTTTTTTCTACTTTGAAATCACCTCGAGTCGATCACAATTTTATTATTACAATAATAGAGGTACCTACGCATGGTCGTCGTCGCATGTGACAAAATCGGTCCTAATAAATGGAATTTTAAAAAAAATTGGATAATATTATTACTTATTATATTGTACTTCTTCAGTTCTCATCCCAAGTCCTAACCAAGTCCTAAAAACTAATACACTTCATACTAATAATATATAATGTACAGTCGTAGAGTAGTATTTCAAAATGTTATTATCGCGTCGTAGTACCTACGCAATAATAATAATATATAGTGTACACACACGACGACTACGACTCGTATTTTTTTGTGTATCGTCCGGTGCGGTCGGCGCGATTAGTGTGCGTGCGATGGGATCGCCGGTCACGTACGGCGCGCCGCTTACGGACGTGAACACACCGCGGCGATCCTTGCACACACCAAGGCACACCGACGCACACCAAGGCACACGGACGCACACCAAGGCACACGGACGTGGATCGTAAATACCGGAACCAATAACGTCAATACAAACACGTAATAATAATAATAATAATAATAATAAAAATATTATTATCATATGTGAGGGGGCACACACACGCACAGACGTGCGCGCGCGCGCCTAGCTCGTACACGACACGTATCGGCTTGTGTATTTTTCGTGCGTGCCTGCAAATGTGTGTGTCGTTGTGCGAGTGTGAGTGCGTGTTTTTGTGTAAATTTGTGAGCGGGCGCGCGCGTGTGTACGTGTGTGTGTGCCCGCATAATCGGTCACGGTTTCTGCGCGCCACCGCACGCCGCCGCGCCGGTCCGGCACACCGTGAGAACTTGGCTTCGTTGGTCGTCGTCGTCTTCGTCTTCGTCGTCTCCGTCGTCCGAACAATACCGGCCCCGGCGGTGAATCGTCATATTATTATTATTATTATTATTATTATTATTATTACTATAGCTGTTATAATAGTCCCGTCGTCGTGTTTTCGTATATTATTATTATTATTATTATTATTATTATATTGTTTCCTACGTGTAGACTGCCACCAGTCATCTATACCTTATACCGTATCGTTAGTATATACCTGTATTTAGAGAATAGTTTTTTCATCGCTTTTTTTCTCTCTTCTATTTTACTCTCTCACCGTTCCCCTTTCGACCGGTTCCCAGAACCGAACGGTTTAGTCACGTACGAGCACAAATTGACTTATCGTCGGCGGTCCGGGCATGATAATATCGTTTCGACGACAGCAAATTGATTGATTGATCGATTTTTCTTTTTCTTTTTTTTTTCGGAGGAGGAAGAAAAAAACAACAAGACGTTTAAAATGTTTGAATAGATTTAATGTATTCTAGTAAAACACTTATTATTATTATCACAGATATGCTTTTTTTCTTAGGTCTTCCGCACACACACGGAATTTCTACATATTATCATAATACATGTTTTTGATATTATATTACAATAATTATAATATCATGTATCACGTCTGCAGAATACATTTTTTTTTTAATAATATTATTATTATACAATCGAAAAATGTCTTAAATTCTATTTCGATGATATAATATATATATATTATTTACAACATACATATATAAGTACAAAGAAAGAGGTATTTTTGAATTTTTTGGTAAATAGCCGTAGTGCCATATCCTCTGCAACCAGTATATTAGTACACATTATACAAATTTTATACCCAGAAAGGAATGGTCGTCAACGAAAAGAAAAAAAAATTACAATATAAAATACTATCTCGAGAAAAAAATAAATAATATAGTGAGCGAACAACAAACTATCGTCGTATACTCTCACAATAATACAATTATATTATCATAATACCTATAAAACCTATAACTGCCTATATATTATAATATGATATACAATATCTCCACCTCGGGTCGAACATATCAGTCTTCGGCGGGGGCCACGGTGAGGGGAGAGGGGATGCGAGAGATTAAAAACAAAATAACAACTTTTCGACCGGAAATAAACAACATTATTGTTTACCACGGTCTCCAGCAGACCGAATTCGGGTCCTCTTTGAGCTCACTTCCAGGGGTGGACGGCGGCGTGTACGGCCTGTACTGGTCGGCAGTAGTGGCGGCCGTACCGGAAGCGGACCGGTTGGAGTCGACGTCGATTTTGCGCATGCAAGAGCCAAGGTGATGCAGGAGCTTGACACCGGCGGACGGGTCGACGGGCGGAGACCGGACGTCGGCAGTCAGGTAGTTGGATACCTCGGTGGCACAGTGCGCGAAACCGGCGCGGAACTTGTCGGCGTAAACTGAGTCGACGCCAGTTAGACCGAGCGCGTTGTGCCGCTTGAGCTTGTGCAGGTGTCGGACCGTCAGCTCCAGTATGTCAGCCTTCTCTAATTTGCTGACATTCTCGCCCTCGGCCTGTAGCGTGACCACCATCAGGTCCTTGAGCTCGTCCAGGCACCGGTTGATTCGGGCGCGGCGTTTCCGTTCCAACAACGGTTTCATAACCTGATGGACAAACAATTTTTTTATTAAAAACGGAAACTAAGTGTATGATATGATTTACGGATGTCGTCCGTATATTATAATATTATTTTATTGATATCTATTAGGGTTTGATAAAAAACGTATATTGGATGGAAATAAAAAAAAAAAAATTCTGGATAATCGTGATCTGTGCTTACCTTTCTGTATTGATAAGTCCGGGACACGGGTTGTTCATCGTATTCGGAACCAGACTGGTGCTGGTGCTGGTGCTGGTGCTGGTAATGTTGCTGTTGCTGTTGCATTTGCATGTGCATCTGAACCCGGTATGACGGTCTGAGTTCGGCGGCGGGACGCATGTCGAAACAATCACGGTATATTTTATTATAATATAAAATATATGACACTTTTCGAAACGACACTCTTAATTATTTTTGTCAATAATAAATTATAATATCGACGGAAATATTACTGTCGATATCTCACACACGCACAATATAACGGCGAGACGATTATAATATTATTATTGTGGTAATAATAATAATGTAATATAGTGAAACTCGTAATGACGAGATTAAAAAATTAATATTATATTATGTAAACAGTAAAAAACGAACGACGGACGAGCGCGTGTTGACGGTTCGGTAAGGATCGTTCGAATGACGGCATGACCCAAGGGCACGGCCGGTTTTATATAGACGGCCGTGCCGGGTCGGCGGCGGCGGGAAGTGTGCTGCGGCGGCGGTGGCGGCGTGTGACGGGGCGCCCGTGGGAATCTTGGTCGCATTCCCACAGTGCGCGCACCGCCGGTTGTGCAGCGCGCGGGACACGCACACAACAACAACAATATATTATAGGCATGCCCGCGAGAGGGGCGCCGCCTCGGGCCGCTGCCTCGTCCTCCGACCACGGTAACAGTAGACGTGCACAACACGCGCGCACACCTGCCACGCGCTAATTTAGAGGTACGGCGGCGCGCGCTTCCACACACACACACACACACACACACACACACACACACACACACACACACACACCCATACACATACACACACGGGTGTGCGTGCGTATATTATATTATCGTCATTGTCCGCGGTGGTAGGTATACGCATATTATTATTATTATTATCATTATAACAGACGCGCACGCGCTCCCCTGCGTTTTTACCTTTTGTAGACGACGGCTTTTCGCGTCCTCGTCCGCGTCGATTATATTATTATTATTATTATTATTATTATTTTATTACGATTCGGCTCCCACGGTCGTCGTGTGCGTGTGCGTATGTGTGTGCTCGCGTATTTATTTAATCTCGTGCTTGTGACGTACGCCCACCCGCAGGCTGCCGGAGACATTTTCCTCCAAAAAAGTGAGACACCGGTACCGTATTCTTGCAACGTTCGTTTTCCTCCGGAGAAAAAGCACAACGAATCTCGACTATTATCCTAAATACTATTACCTATCAAATTGTTACCCTCATATTTTATGTTTGAATATATGAAAGTAGCTTGAACATAAAGATGAAGTTACCCGAGATCGTTTTCTGGTCAGGAAATATACTTTTCTAAACATATTTTGTATGGACCTACCATGTTTACATCAAATAAATTAAATTTAAAAACCCATCGCGATAAAATATACCTGTTATAAATAATATTATTTTTGATGATTTGGGTCCATTATAATTTAAAACTTCAAATTACAATTTTTTTCATTATTGTTCATATTATGGGAATGTGATAAATAAGTGTAACTTAATGTTTACAAATTCATTGTTCTATTATAATGTGATGTGCAATTTGAATTTTATACTTTTCTCAATATATGTGTTGCAACGTCCTTCGGCTTTTGAAAATAACGAGATTTAAATTTAAAGTCGTCTTGATGATAAGAATATTTGGTATTTACTTAAAAACTTTGGAAACGATGCAGTCAGTATATCAGTAATCTGAGGTTTCATATTTAGCCTGTCGGTTTATTTGGCAGACGGTAGAAGAGTGTATAACCTGAGCATGCATCGCTCTTGAAAATGCGTGATGGATATTCAATATTTATTGTTCCTAATTTAAGCTGGTAAAAGACATTTGGCACTAGGAAAATTATTAACCTAATTTAGGTCCAATCACTTAAAAATAATAACACAATTTTGAAATCTTTCGGTTTTATCTACCATACCTTGAGAGCTGTATGACTATAGTATTTAATATGTTAAAATAAATATAGAAAAGAAATGTTAATAATAAAAAATAATATTGCATAATAATAATAATAATAATAATAACTTGAAAACATTTCTTGGCATAAAAAAATCAATGTATACCTAGTTAGCAATTTTGTCTGTTAATGAGATGGCTATGGGGAAAAATAGATACTATGTAGATAAAGTATCTTTCCGCCGACCACTTCCGGATCTTATATCCTAACGGGTTCCAGTTAAAATGAAATGATCATAATATTTGAACCACCTATTTGAGAAACGACGTTAAGTCACAAAATATCACACACTGAGATATTGAATGGAATGTGTTATCTAATGATAAACGGATCATGAGTGAACATTTGCAAAAAATATATTTAATTTTACCACTGTATCTAACCAGTATGAAAGAGAAATAAATATGTATCGCTGGTAGCATAAAAACAGTTTTTTCTTGTTTTCTCAGAATTACTTTTTATGGACTTAAGCCGTACCTCAAAAAGGTATTTCATTTAGTATCTCTATTATTACCAATTCATACCTGATTACAAATTAAAATTAAAAAAAAATATAGCAATACATTTCGGGTTGGTGTGAAAGACAGTGCTTTTCAATGTATCTAAGTATATAACAATGACATGCTATTCAAGTACAACATATTAAAATATAAAAATAATAAGACATTGTAAACTTGTTAATTTACGTAACAACCAGGATACTATACTATCTATACCTTAGCTGCAGTCTTGCCGTAGTATCGGACATCATCTCGCAGTTGTTATTATTAAACTTTAATTTATTTTCCAGTATAATAGTTTATCAATCATTATAATAATTATTGTCATAACACGGTGTATGAAAACAATTATTATTTTGACGTTCGAGAAGTAAAGTGATGGCAACGCCCCTACATTATTGCGCTTTGAATCTGTTATTCTGTTGTACCTATAATATGTATAAATGTATATATAAATAATAAAAACAGATTTTATTACATCAGGTGAATCATTAATCACGCAGATAGGTGCATTACTACCATATACAGAGTGTATCAAACGTATATAATTAAATATCAATAAGACCACATAGGTGGCACAACTGGGCGGCTATGATTGAGCCCATACGAATCGTCGGAGATTTTTTGTTTTTCTTATATGTACGGCGAAAACATTACAACCGGTCTTTCCCTCTAATCATTTTCGATCCTAATTTACCCCGTCACATCCGTACATTCGTTTGTGATTTCACAAATGTATTGGTATTCTTTTACTTACTTAAACATGTTACGTATGTTTATAATATAAGTATAACATAAGTCATAACTTGTAAGCTAGTGGATATATAGGTACTCACTGCACCGCACGTTTTACATGTTTTGAATAGTTTTAATAGTAGGCACAGCTGATACGTTTATCCCTATTCATTTTACACGATAATGTTTTAGATTTCTAATTACTTTTTACTTCAGTGCATTATGTTAATCGCTATCTGCTAAAGCGTATCAGTATATGTATGCAAATGTAAGTTTATTTGGAAAGTTAGCCAACATTTTAATTTTTAGTTAGTTTATAGTTCACAACGTTGGTCTCATTAAAAAAAAATTAATTTTTGATCACGATTTTTTCACGAGGGTAAAAGTATTCAATATCTAATTTTCGGATCATCAATTTCATTATTCAAAAATCGATATTGTAGTTTCCTGCAATAATAATTGTTTTTATTATTACGTTATCAAGAAGACAATACGTTGATGGCAAATAAAACCTCGATAAAAAATATTACTTTTACCTATATAAAAATAGTTCTGCAGTGACATAGTCGGACAAGTAACACTATTCGGTACTTATTCGGAATCACATATAGAGAAACTCAACTAATATAATGATAGGTTGGTATGTGAATTATTATGGTATACATAGCATTTATCGACACTTTTTCCTCGTGGTTGAAATAACTTAAACGATACTCAACACATAATTATATACGACACAATATTAGAAAGAAACTTGATAAACTACATAAGTATTTACAAAATATATGTTCATATTTGGTGGACGTTTATACTTTGTAATGCAAATTTCAAAACTGACAAGACCGAGATACTATAATAGTATATATAATATCATGTGCTGAATACTTTATTGCAAGACGCAGTTTACAATCGACGAGACGAGATTTTTATTTTCAAGGGACTACGTCAAAAATGTATGTATAATATTTTTAGATTTAATATTTCACCTATACAAGTTTTATTAGCCATTTTGTTTCTTAATTTGTATTACATCCTCTTTAAAAACAATTTGTTGTACTGAATAATTATATCGTTTATAGAATAATATTAACAAACAATAATAATGACATATTTTAATGTTGGTCATTGGCAAATCAATTTTAATTTTAATCCAACATCTAAATTTGCTATTCATTTAATATGTTAGCATTTAGCAATGTTAGTACCTACGGATGTAATAATATATTAATCGAACATTTTAATATGTGTGGTTGTATCATATGTAGTTTTGTCGAAAGTTTAGATCATCGGTTTGTCGACTTTTACACAGCTGTATACCTATACAATACATATATATATATATATATTATGCTATGTAAATGAGAATATTGATATTCGTATATCCTAGACGTTTTTTTAACGGGCCGGAGTATAATATTATGTTTATGCAACAACGCATATAACCCGCCGCGTAGTGTCAAAGTGTCACGTTATTTTTTTTTTTTTACACTAGAAACGCATAATTTCAATGCGCATTAATAACGATTTCCTGTTGTTGGAATATTTCCCGGCGTGAACAAGCGAGCTGTATGGGGTATTTTTTTTAACACTCCCGACCGCGGTATACGGTTAGCCCCTACACCAGCACCCGATGAGTGAAAGTTTGTCGGTATGTTTGTGGTTTGGTTGTACGCTAAGTAAGCCGTACTCGAAAAAAAAGCACCGAAACGGATATATAGTTCAAGCCCCGTACGGCACGATTTATACTTTACGTTTCTGCAATCGCACGATCCCGCGGTGGAGTTCAGCGCAAGAGATCATTTCGGTACATATAAGTTGCGCAGTAACTGTATATGAATTATTATATATTATTACAATATTATATTATGGCGACGAAATATGTAGAAAAAAATAACCCTCGTGGAATTTGGAACACGCGTTTGTATTATAATTCGCCATGCCTATAGGTGTTGGCAGTCGCGACAGTGCGTATACCGATTTCATGTATAATATATGTTGAACTCCGTTTATGAATAATGTATTTGAATTTTCTTCTTTTATACACAATATGTATAATGTATATTATATGCATAGGTATTACAACCCACCGAACGAAAATAAAATATTAACGCATAACATAAAATAGCCGTTTGACTTGTGTGCACTGATAATACAATATATTATACCGATTAACGACATAGGTAGGAGGTACCTATAGTGATATATCATATTATATACACCGTTGAGCCGTTCGATTGTAATAAATCCGATTTGATTTATTGGTCCAAATAATCTTCCTGAAGTGTTGGTGAAAATGTAACAGTGTTGTTTTTCCTCAGACTTTGTGTGAGTATTCGTGTCCTATAAATAATATGGATACACGAACATGTTGAGAAGCACAAAAAACCTGGAACTGTAACATGGGATGCCCTGGAAAACTATACCAACGTGTGTGTGTCTGTAGGCAGCGGCGTAATTACAAACTTTTTGAAAGGTACAGTTATAACAAATTAACAACTAGGAAGTCCAAAAAAAATGTCAGCAATCCAATATGTAATATAATTGTACAATAAAGAGGGATTACAAAAAAAAATTGCTGCTACGCTCGAAAATTCAAATATTTATAATTCACATGAAACAGTCTAATATATATGAATATTGTACACGCATTACGCAATAATACTAAGTTAGTACTTAAATTATTACTTTTGTAATTTGAAAACATAAAATTTCTCTAAACTTTTTTTTTCAAAATACTGGGCCTCACTGAGAAAACTCGTGGAGAAATTTTTAATACATTGTATATACATAAATGGTGTTTGTATAACGAATCCTGGAATCCTCAATCACACATAAAATTATTTAATATCATAAATCAAACATTTTTACATTTAATTTAAATAATTTAACAATAATATCACACAATAGTCATGACTCAATAGTTGCTAATACTTAAAACCAATTAAATAAAAAAGATTATTTTTGCTGGAGTAGAACAACTATAGTCAGCCAGTCAGGCTAAAATATAATCTTGATAAATTGTAGGTATGCATATTGCATAACAATAGCGCAACACCTCAAATGACGACCCGGACGACTCTATGCCTATAAAATAGATATTATAATATTGTGTTGACTCTATGTTGTACAGACCATTGATATTATAATGTGTTGGCTAGTACAGTAGTACCTAAATAAACATAATGTCTAATATTATATTAACACAACTAATACTGTGCTGGCTAAAAATATTATTATTGTTACTATGGCAAATTGGTGAATATATTGTTTATTGTTGACGACAATCGTATACATTCACAGTATAAATGTTTATAGTTCATTCATATTATAATATTACGACAATGAATTTTTTTTAATAATTGTGTCCAATATGTTTTAACTTTTTTTAAGTTTGGTTTTTACATAGTGTGTAAAGTAAAGTAATGATCTCAATTAATTGTATTTTTCTTCTGTTTAAAATATCTGCCAACACAATTCTTACCGGGTTTCTTTTAGGTAAGGTTCCTTCATGAAGTAATATTCTATCCACCAATTAAGATATGGCTGCTGATCGTGATTACGCTAAAGGTAATTTGTAGTTACTTACATTAATATTACTTACCGCAGTTAAAATTAGTTATAGAATGATTGGGTGCTCTTAGGATGGATTCAATAATACTGGTTTATTCAAAAACATCTTTTGTATAAATAATTTTCCGGCGGAAGGCCCACAAGCTATTTATATGTTTAAAATTCGTACGATATTAAATTCCTCTTAAAATCTAAATCCTAAGACCACCTATAGTTATCGTAGTAAATACTTGAACTTATAAGCGTTACTTATACTTGAGAAACAGCGTATTTTGCTATTTTTCTTTTTGTCGAGTTTGGTTTTAAAATAGGTAATAATAGTGCTAAAATAATATACAAAACATTAACATAATAAAAAAAGGTTGGTGTTACAAAAGTACTCGGGGATTAAGTGAAACTCCTTATTTATTTACAGAGGGTATAAAAAAAATCACCCATCACAGACAAAGATTAAGTTTGTATTTTAAAAATAAAAAAGTAAATTTTTCAATTGAAATTAATTTATTATTATTTTACAAAAATAAGACAAATGGATTGTTATTTATTACCATAGAAACCTTAAGAGTGAATAAATTACCGCTTTTCGGTCGCAACGGCTGAGCCGATGAATCCGATTTATGCTGCACCTTAAGAACTTTCACTTCAAAATTAAAATTAATTTAGTTCAAAACTGGTATCGAGTTAAAATTTTCGTTTTACTGCTGTTTTTGTTGTTTTCTATTATTAATTAAAAGAGTATAAACTATAGGGTCAGTGTCAAAAAATTTACCAAACATGATTTTTAAGTAACATTATTGTTTTAGATTAAATGATATCCCTACAAAAAATGGATAAACTATATTGTATTAAGCACATTTCAATTAGATTAACACATATTATGATAGGACATATACTTTAAATAATATGACCAAATTTATTATGTTAGCATTCAAACACAAAAAACAGTATAAAAAACTCATAAATTACTTTACCTACTCGCAGGTAAGTACAAACCACATAACTGCACATAAATTGGTGCGTTTAAATTAGTTAGGTACCGTAAAATAAATACAACGTATGGAAGACAATTCGTCTACGTATATTAGATACGTGAAATAATAATAACATATATGATGCCGTATATATTATAATGAGTACCTATAGGTATTTATTCACACCAGTGGAGCAACTATTGTAAATATTTTGTTGGGCTGTAGCCTATATTCACTTATAAATGGAAAAAGTTATACAAAAAAAAAAAAAATATTTATTTAATCAAATGTCATTTAATACCGAGTGTGCTGTGTGATGAGATATGTTGCATCTAGTATACTATTATTTAAAGACACTTCCGGACTTTACTATTTTTACTATTCACATATTTTACAAAATGTAAAAAAAATAGAAAAACAATATAATACTGTTAAGATTCAAAAATTAAAAGCCTGAAGGGGAATCAAAATCAATTTTTCTTATGTATTTTTAGAGTTAAATACCTCAAATATAACATAAAAACACTTCAAGAGGCAAGCAAAAATGTGAGTTATCGAGGTTCAAGTTATCGATCAAGTCGTAGATTACGTATCTATATCTTCTATCAAACAGATATTCAAAGATATCGAGGGTGAGCGGAAGTCCTAAGATGAGTCATGCTGTGTCCTTCAGTCAAGCGCCTAGTTTGACATTGAACTATAGTAATGTGCGGAGATCTCTACGTAACAGGTAAGACGAAGCTGAATATCATTACCACCAGACATCAGTTCAGGCCACTTTGGTCACTATCGCGGACAACAATTAATAACGGAACTTGGAATTCTGGCCACGTCAACCAACAATCGTAGTTTAGACTCTATGACCCATCCAACGACGGATCAGACCGGCTTTCCACCGAGCGGTATCCGACCACTGTCCACTGGGTACGAGGCAGTCGTGTACACCATTGTAAGCCGGGTACAAAACTATGGTGAACCAGGTTGGACGTTGGCTGGTGCACCACCAGGTTAACATTGCGGACGCCAATAGGTACACCGTGTTAAACAGAGGTAACCAGGATACACAAGCGGTGCACCGTCTTAGTGTATACCTGTGTAACACGATCATACCGCCCTTCTGTGAGTCGATCAGTACCGTCACCTTTTGGTGATAATTTGGTTGGCAGTTCGTGAAAACGTCTCCACCGAGCGGTATCTGATTGCTATCCACTAGGTGCGAGGCAATCGTGTTACCTACCATTGTATATCGGGTACATAACTATGGTGAACCAGGTTGTACATTGGCTGGTGCACCACCAGGTTAACATTGCGGACGCCAATAGGTACACCGTGTTAAACAGAGGTAACCAGGATACACAAGCGGTGCACCGTCTTAGTGTATACCTGTGTAACACGATCATACCGCCCTTCTGTGAGTCGATCAGTACCGTCACCTTTTGGTGATAATTTGGTTGGCAGTTCGTGAAAACGTCTCCACCGAGCGGTATCTGATTGCTATCCACTAGGTGCGAGGCAATCGTGTTACCTACCATTGTATATCGGGTACATAACTATGGTGAACCAGGTTGTACATTGGCTGGTGCACCACCAGGTTAACATTGCGGACGCCAATAGGTACACCGTGTTAAACAGAGGTTACCAGGATACACTACACGGTGCACCGTTGTGGTATGTATACCTTGGTAGCACGACTATACCGACCCTCTGTGATAGTCGCTCGGTACCGTCGCCGTTTGGTGATAATTCGGTTGGTACAATCCGTTTGATGCGTGGTTGTATGAGTCGATAGACTCCTGACACGTGTTGATCCTTAGACGTCAGAATTAAAGTTCCCGCCGCAATGGTGGCCAAAGTCGCCTGGCCCGTGGCTGTTAACTAATTATAGTCCGCTTCGTCTTAGGTCCACCGAAACGATAAGATTTTCATTTCAAACCAATGATTATAGACTACAATATATTTGGCGAAGTAACCAACGAACCCAGCTGGAGATATGTACAAATGTGTGAGTATACTAACCTAACCTAGCCTTACCACCTTAATACCTTACATAATACGATAATTGTTTTGCAAAGCAAATGCGTAAAAAAAGTCGAGGTTTATTATGGCAAGTACGGCATATAGGCACGTACTTTATAAACATATTATTATAATCATTTAAATAAAATCAACGTATACTATTTTTTTGTAAATAACGCATAATGATAATATAATAATTGTTAGGTGCCTATATGCAAGCTATAAATAAAAAGTCAAATATTTTTAAATATTTTTTAAACGCATATACCTAGATGGTGTACTTATTTGACCTTTAATCTAAATAATAAATAAAAGCTTTAAGGATGCTGTCAGATATACTGAAAATCAAAAATGAAATTGTTGAAAACCACTGCACAATAAATAAAACAGTTAATTACTGATTAGCTATTATATATAGATTATAATTATATTTCATACAAGGCCGGTTTTAAGGGGGAGATACAAATGGGCAATTTACCGTATGTAACTTTGGGGTGAAAAAATTATCTCGGACAATATGAACAAATAATTAATTTATTTTGTAAAGAAAACATAAATAAAACTAACTTTTAAATCTTCAATAGATTTCGAGGAGAGATGAGTGTTAACCTTTAAAGGAATCACCTTGTAAGGTTGTACCCCCCCCCCCCCCATCTTATATGATATATATTCCGAGAACAAGCATTATGTCTACGTATTTTTATGGCCCGAGTACGTATTATATAATGACTTCAGTAATGAAACAAAGTTCATCCGTCATTTTTTCTTTCTTTTGAAGTCCCTTTTAAACGAACTAGAACAAAAAAATCAAACGGTTCGTATTTTGTAATTTATAATCATATCGTCGCGACCGCTGTCGTGGGTCTGCACACACACACACGTACATTGGCCGCATGTATATAATATAATGTAGTGTTGTATATGTGCATAAGAAATCTGTGCTCGTTGCCGGTTAAGTACACCTAACTGTATATATAATATACAATACACACATAATACATATGTATATACGTATATACTATATAGCTAGAGGAACCCGAGTTCCGTTAGGTGTATACAACTGCCGTATATTATATTTTGTTCCCATATACGCCCGCGCGTAAAAACATAATAATATAACAGTTGGCAACCCAAAAAAAAAAAAATATAAATAAATAAAGCGGATAGGTTCCAAACCCGAGTCGTCGTCGCCGTTGTCGTCGTTATTATTACCGCACAAGCACCTGCAGCACGGTCCGCGACGGCCAAGACGGCGGATGGTTCCGCAGCAGCCATGGCCCGAGCGATGCACCTATATACCGAAAGGGAAACGGAAAACGGTTGTTTGTACATTATTTTTTTGTACACACATCCCATATTATGAAAGCGAAGGGTGTTGCGGTCTTCGCTTTTTTTTACTTCTACTTATGTACAGATATAGGAGGTCTGGGTATAGGATATAGCTGGTGCATTACTATATTGTTTGCCGCATGGTAATATTATATACATACACACTCGGCGTAATGATCAACAGGTACATTGTTGTTGTGCTATACAACAGGTGGTGGCGTCGGGCGACCGGCAACAGGTACACTTCATGCGAGCGAGGGACGTGTTTGCTGCAGGGATTCGTCCTCGGGTCGATAACTATCTCACGGCCGGTATTACACGTAGGTACCGTTATAATATATGATATTGTACATTATATGCACGCGAGGTAAGGGGGAAAGTATAATATTAAAATATAAAAACGAATTTCGAGGGTTGTTACACCCTCGGAAAGGGCCATCTGCAAAATACCTATACACTGCTGTAGGTATCGGTTGTTGCCGCGTTTCCGGCTTCCCGACGATGTCTCGGGATGACGTTCGATTTTCAAAAACATCTTCCGAGCACCTATATACGAGTAGGGAAACCTTTATGCTATACACGTAATCGTATTATGTGACGAGTCCGCGAAAGAAACAGCGCCCGGTTACAGGCGTTTCACTTTTTTTTTCTCCTTTGCAGCCGCCCTTATAATAATATTGTATAAGAAAACAGTAAATATGGCAGTGATTATCCGTTTGCTCGGGTGTAGGCGAGGCCGTTAACGGTGCGTTATTTTTCGTCGGTCGAAAATGGCCAACAGCTCATCAAACAATATAATATTACAATATAGGTATAGAAGTACATACCGGCGCGATCGAAATGCGGAAATTGCGATCGTAAAACGTGTCGTCCGTTGTGCGGCGGAAACGTCCCGCCACGACGTCATCGCAGGGCGACATAATAATAAAAAAATAAAACACATAAGTATTACTATGTCGTACAACATCGTCCTGCCATAATATGGCTTTAACGACGACTATTTCGTAGAAATCATCATTATTATTTATATCATTACCAGCGCGCGCTGAACGAACTCAATACAATAAATCGCATAATATTAAAAATGTTTTATGTTAATAGTGTTTACCGAGCTCGACCGACGTTAATACTACTGTATTATTGGTGTATTATGATATTACATTAATACCTATTAATGTTTTGTTACGACGACGCGTGATAATTATTAAGCCATATTCACGTGTAACACTATCATTTATACCTTCGGTTACGCTTGCGAAAAGCCAGTCAGCACACTGCGTACACCTATAAATACAATTTTTAACATTTTGGAAAAATATTGTTTAATCAATAACGTTTTGAAGTGTATGTTCCCATTTTTGGGGTACAAGGTTGATCATTCTAATACCTCGAATTCAAAATATATTAGCACTCGGTAATTGAGAATTTGTGACTCAAGTCTTAAACTTCCGAAATAAATGTGATTTAAGAATTGGGTAAAGAACTTGAGGCCTATTACGATTTTAGTTTTGTTGCGCAGTTATAATTTTCAGAAAAATTACGCCCATGGCCATATTATAATATTTAGGTACAGTTTATTATAATATATGGACCATTCAACCATTTGGCTGCACAGTTTTAATGTTGTGTTTGTTCTAAACGTCATCGTAATAAATATGATTTATTCAAATGGTTAACCGTTGACGAGACCTGTAATTATGCCATGTTAATATTTTGTCATTAGTTATTATACACTAATACGCACCATTATAATAATATCATGCATCCTGTAAAAGGAAATAGAAACAGCTACCTGACAAAACATGCTGCAAAAGAAACACGCCTAGAATAAAATCAAGAAATATTTGATTTCAATGGTGAATAATATAATAATATTAAATTACAATATTATGTTCTTAAAACTAGTTGAAAGTTAGGTACATTTCAAATCTAGAAAAATATAATTCGTTGGATTTTTTAACATTCACTGGACGTTCATTCGTAGACAATGAATTTTCACAATATCATCATAATATTATAATATAACTTTTGCAACTTGGAATTTTCCAACTCTATAATTCTATACTTGTGTTTTCAATATTGTATAAAACGATTTCTACTGTATATGATATTTATAATACTAACTACTATACTGTTGTATATGAAATAAAAGAAGTTGATAATATGAAGTTTGTGGAGGACCAAATTAGGTACTAAATATGAAATTGAAAACAATTATTCCTTTCACCCTCGATTACGAGTAGGGACTAAAAACTACGGTTACCTATAACTATAACCGTGGTATATAAACATCACTCTTGTTGATGAGGCAATAATGATGAACTGTAAAATAACTGCTGAACTGTATTACCTACATCGTACATTTTCATAATTGCTTATTGTAATATTTTTACATTGTCTTTTTTAATAATTATGACAGTATAATACATTTGAGTTAATTTTTACTTTACTTCCTGCGACAAATAAGCTTAAGCGGTGATTTTTTTTAGGCTAAGTAAGTTAGTAAGGTTTATCAAATCTCAATTTAATTTAAAATAGGTACCAAAAATGTCATGTACACAGGTATATCGAAGGATTATATATATATATATATATTATATATAGAAGCATAATATTCTATATTTGTCAAGATCACAAAAAGAAAACTACACTAGGTATACTACCTATATATCTACCCCTGTCTATACTCTTTGCCCCTTGCTCGTCACTTAATTCAATAATAAATAATAACATCTTTCGGTTCTAATCCAAATTGTAAATTCAGGCTGTATACACGCATACACACTATGTATTATGATATCGTATACCTATTTAGATTCTATGAACCATTTCCTTAAACCATTGCCGTTTGTTGAATAATTTTGTCTGGACCCCAACGTGAACATTGGCGGACACAATACTCGTATACATTACGTGCGTGATCGCACAACAAACGGCGTACTTAAAGGTGCTTATTATTAGTACCTATACTACTTACATACAAAATACAATATATTCAGCAGTCATGCAAATGATAATATTTGGTATACACACGTTGCAAAATGAGACGGATGTCAAAGGGAAGCTCAGATTGAATGTAATGATGTATATATGCAGTGGTTAAAGTGTGATATTATATAAACGATATTATGTTGACTAGTTTTTATAAAAATATTTTACGTTTATTGACACCGATAGAGCCAGTAATCGACACATCATTTAATCAATATAACAGTATAACTATTACTTTCACATCTACAACACTAGTATAGATATATAAATTAATATTAATATTTACAACTGCATCTGGAAGCTACTGGGGCTTATGGAAAACAAAATTTAGAAATTAATATTGGATTAATGCCATTCCTTAACTTGTTTTTATCTACTTGTACCACTGTGTATATAATATATATTATGCTCATTTATAATAGTCGTCGTGTATAATATAGGACTGTGTTAAGAAGTAAGGTTTCAAGTCCATTTTTGGTTAGTTTTGGTTTATATACATGCATTTTGCATTTTTAAGAGACATTTTCTACCACGTCGAATCGACGTCGATGGGTTATCATTTTATTTGAATGCCAAAATACGATCTCGTGATAAAAGACACAAGTTCAAAGTGAGTTTTTAGTCTCTCCTGAAAAACAGCGAATTCGTACATGGGCCATTTCCCCCAAGAAAGCCAAATTTATACAAGTATATAAGCAACAATGCGACATGATTTTTCCAAGTCAGCAAGTTCAATATATAATGCGTAGATATTGTAGATACTGTATTTATGCGTTTATTACTTCTACAAAAACGTTCATTTTCGTCAGCGCTCTTTGTCGTAGGTACCTATATATCACCATTTATATACGTATTACCTATAGTCTATATAATAGTCGAACTTTCGTTTACGCCCCCTTGCAATGCTCTCGGCCGAGCTAAACGTTTATTTTTTTTTAATCGAAATATACATTATGTTATGTGCTCTGATATTCCAGTTCGTTTCGATTGAGTCGGACTCGATCCGTTTCCTCAACCGATCATTAAAATAATGATATGTCCGCGTGCCCGTAAACATTATATATATCGTGTGTGTGTATGTGTGTGTGTGTGTGTGTGTGTGTGTGTGTGTGTGTGTGTGTGTGTGTGTGTGTGTGTGTGTGTGTGTGTGTGTGTGTCTATACACGCGTCTGGATATAATATACGTGAGACCCGGGAATCGAGGTGGCTATGAACGAGTCGGCGTATAGCTTGGACACGCGAACGACCGCCCGCGCGAACGGTGGCAACTGTGTGGAGGCTGCGATTTAATACCATGTATAATAGTATTATCGTAATGATATATTGTTGCACAGTATATTATACGAACGTCACGATGGTTATAGTCGATATCCTTAATCGATTTGTCTGGTACTACTGCAGGATTTCTCACTTCAAGAGCGTTCGTGCACCAGTCTAAAAAATATTTTCCAATCAATCGTATATAGGTATAATATTATTTTTGAAATTATTTGTCGACAATTATTACAGCAGAGTAGCCTGCAGTAGGCATTTTTAAAGCCACGGGATTATTATCATTTGTAACTAACCTAATTATGGTGGCGTGTTTTTAAATTCAAGTATAAAAATGTTTAAAAATATATAGTTTTTCGAAGATGCGATGAGGTATATATTGTATGAAGTAAGTTTCCCTGCACAGATCTGTAAAGTTGGTAATATGGTAGACATTATGGACGTTGATAACGCCAAAGCCGTACAGATGTCGATGTGTTATAGGTGATATACGCTGTATTATTATTACTATAACTACCAAGCAATCAACAAACCACTTTATTAGACTGATATTATAATTATTTTAACATATACTGGTGTATATGTACCGGAGCGCTACATAATATGCACTAAGAAAGTTGCAAGTTTCGACACATCGTGCACGTACGTTATATATTTTGTTATGTAGTTCCTGTCTTCCTGTTATGCTTATCTATATATTGATACAATTTAAAAGTATTTAATATTTATAGAGTGTAAAGTGTTGCACTACGACACACTGCATAAATGTGTTATAACTTACAGTATATTTTTTCTTATTTTACAAACGATCAAAATCAAACATTTATTACAACTGTTAGATATTCTCTACATTAATTAATTAATTAAATTCTTTAATTTTTAGAATTTATATTTTTATATTTCTACTTTTTTCATTTAATTTTACTTTTTTACTTTTATGAGGTTATGTAAATTAAGTCCTCGATAATATCGATAGTATAAATAAGTTAATTGCATCCAAGAAGTTCGTGTATTTAAGAATCAATTAGGAATAAATTTAACTGTGTACTTAATATGCTATGTGCAGAACCCAACATATAGGTAACTTTGTTTTAATTTTTTACAAGTACATATAACTAGAAAAAACTAGTACACATTTGTAATACAAATGTTGAAAATCCTTCATAAATAATGTTCCTGGAGTCTGGACATGTGGCAGCCTATAATAAATTACACATTGTTTTTTTCGCATGGAATTAAGCGAGAACTCGAAAAATATTATCAATAAAATTAAATATTCCACGCACTTAAATATTTGATACTTTGATAGGTATTAGTGAATTTGCTGCCGTCGAGGCTGAGCATTTAGAAAACATTTAAGTGTTAGTGGAAAGTCTAATTCAGTGGTTCTCAACCTGGGGGCGCGCCCCCTATGGTGGCGTGACAAAATTTCAGGGGGGAGGGGGGTATGAGAATGTTGAAAAAATTCTCTAAAAATTAAAACGTATAGTTTACATATAAATATTATGCAGACATTAATCTTATAGTAGCGAGGAGGTGGGGCGTGAACTCATATAATAGTTTGAAAGGGGACGTGGACCTCAAAAGGTTGAGAACCCATGGTCTAATTCATGTGAATTAGATCATAGGGATGAAAGGAAAATTGAAAAAAATTGAGTTTATGTCGTACTGTCGATACACTCATAGGTTGTTGAACGTTCAACATTTCTCCGAACTATAATTAATAACTATATACATATATAGGCAATAAAATATAAATCAATAAAGATTTATTTTCACGAAAGTGATTAAACAGTCTATAATATTATAAAAAGCACGCCAACCCGTAGGTATACCCGCCTATATAAGCTGTTGTAGGTTTTATGATTTAGTACAAAAAAAAACAGTAGTAACATATTTTGGCATTGCGTGAAATGAGTATTATGTACTATAACATATTATAATATATTATCCATTTTCCACCCGATACTATGTCCGAAGTAGTCAAGTATACTATATTATTATGCATAGATGTGTACCTATGTATATAATTACAATATACTTACCTGTAGATCGACGGGATCGTTTAGTATCGAACCGGTTTAATTGCATAATATAAACCGCCGTCCGGTAAATAGGTACGTATAACTACATAATACATAATGGAGAAATTCAATCAATCCGGGCAAATTGCATACGCGATCGGGCGAAACCTAAACGAGCTGTTAATCGGTTCGACCAGCGTACATTAAATATATGGCACACAAGCCACGAGGGACATATTATTATTATTACTGTTGTACTCGACGTGCGCAGCAATGCGTGTATGATAAAATATATGATTTACTATAAATGCGCTTGTATATAGGCGTACTCGTATTATGGGGCTGCGTTTCGACGGCGTATATAATAATAATAATAATAATATATCGTATGGGTGTAAAATGTGTAATATTGGTACACACATCGGTGCCTATGTTATATATTATATACGAGACAATTTCGACTCGTGTTTCATAAACCGTATATTCTTCCGCGCGTCCAAGAGTGTACTTTTATAGGTATCTGGTATACCTATATGATATTCGTTTTATAATGTACACACATATTATATTATTATACGCACTATGGGTACATTTATACATCAAATCAGACACCGGAGTGCCGGACACTTCAATCATTCCGAGCGCTGGTTTTCGTCGTCTCCACACTGCAATTATTATATTATCCCGCCGACTCGTTTGTATTATTATAATCGTACACTGAACCATATTATACCATGGTATACGCCTTCTTATTGGCCGTCGCAGTAAGCCATACTGGTCGCTCGTCCTCCGCACCTATGCGTTTTCTAATAACATTAATAATAACAACGTCCTGCGATTTTCTCACCGACTGCCAGACAAACGCAGGCCCGAAACCTCGGTGCATACCGTGTATACGTAATATTGTAATATAGAAATATATACGTTTACGGACGATCATCAGTACACTCGTAATAATAATATAATATTGTAATGTGTAGCACATATAGACACCCATGCCCGGGGGATCACTATACGGTATTACACATACATTACTTCCGTTAAACGCCATCCATTTCGGTATATCATACACGAGGGTGTCAAAGAAATATTATGTATAAATACGTATTTAGGTGCCTAACTATATGTTATAATATATTCTAGCCGCGGGAAATACGACGCGTCGTCGACGGATAATGTTATTATTAACGCGCTCGAGACGAATATATTATTATTATTATATAATCATAGACACGGACGCGGTGCCTAAGCGAGCTCGTATCGTATGGGAATGGGTGGGCACTGGGTACATGGGGTACCCACATGATACTCGTACATTATAATATTATAAACTTTTCCACGGGAGCGGATCGATGCGAGAGCGAGCGGCTCGAGATAAGAGATCGTGACCGATTCGCTCCCGAAACGTGAGATTCAGATAACGTCGTGACCGGCGGCGATCGTTAAAAACAATATACCTATATATTATAATATACTCTCTCGCGAACCGCATCCACACACACGCGTAGGTATGTATATAATGTTGTATATTATATAGGCAGGTATATATAATATACATACGTGTAAGTAGAGGTACCCGCTCATACACAGATGTGTGTTACTGAAGTCGGACGACGCGTATGCACACGCATATTCATTCGACCGATAAACAATAGTAATAGTAATAATAAAATATGATAATAAAATATGATAATAACTCACGCACGTTCGAGTCGACCGTGATGCAGCGGCGTGTGACGTCACTCCGTCTGGCGCGCGCCCGCGTTTGAAAAGATCGAGAGCGTGAGAATTAATGACGCGTTGTGCGGGAGACGACGACGAGTGACGACGATGACGATGACGACGAAAACGGTCGGTCTTAATAATAATAAAATTAATAACACTATAACTTAGTCATTGGACTTCTACATTTTTTTTAAACATTTATTTTAAATATTTACAATATGTTGTATGTACGTCTATACCTATTTACAATTAGCATGACAATAATATGTGAGCATATTATGTGGCTAATATTTCTTATACTCATACGATACACGTGCCAAACTGACTATTACCATTTACCTTACAGTAGTAAGCCTACAGTAGCGATAATTCTACTTGATTTATGTTTTTATTTTGTCTTATTCCAAGTCTCAACACCAGTTTCTCAATGGCCTTCGCAGAGGATTTCTTAGGGTATATTGAAGTAGTTAAGGAAATTTGATGTGAGCGTACGGGGTTTGAATACACAACAATATGCAAAGCGATAGCAAAGAAGTTTGTATGTGTAGATGTTGCTATCTCAGGGACTGGCTGTGCAAGTGAATATTTAAGAACATTAAACATAACATAAAATGGCGCATTTCAGCATTTGTAATCATACTCAATGATATCGATTGGAAAGTTTGTATTATGTGAAAAATATAGACACTTATTAAATTTATTTCCAGAATCCCTGAATAATTGTACGCCTTAAGAGTTAATACTATATTATTATTTTATTAAGGGATGTTTATCAAATAATTAATGATATTATAAATTTCGTATGTGGACGTATTGTCCACAGGTATATTTCATAAATATAATACATAATTGGTATATCAATGTAGCATACTTGAACGTAAACCAACATCGCAAACGTAGTTGGTAATACCACAGAACCACTCGTAGTAATTCGATACATGTATTATATAAATTATTAAACTTGCATGTTATTACGCGTCATAAATTATTGCGTTTATTTATATTATATATTATTAAAGTGATTGGTAAATATTTAGTCAAATTCTAAGAGGGCTTAAATTTGTTATAAAAAACACAATGTGTTTAACACATGTATACCTACAGCAGACCAAAATATATGCATGGTAATATTTTAAATGTCATTATTGTTCTCTCATACATATATTGTGCAGCAAATAAATATTAATAAACATGCAACTTACACAGGTATATAAAGCAGAGACGACTGCAGTTTAACAGTTGATAACAATCAAAAGTATAGAATATTTCTATATGTATAACGACAGTCAAAAATGTTTATTTCCTTGAAGAGACTATCAATATGGTCAGGCAAAAGAAAAAAACTATGAACTCTGCAATAAAGTCTGCATTATGAATCGTTCCAATATATTATTATTGCTTTGCTTTAATAAATTAATAAGGGTATATTTATTTTGTTTTGATGACTAAGACCTCCTCCCTCCTTTATCTGGTCATCGCCATTACCCATATGCTTATAATATTTCGCAGTACTGCAATGTATTTATTAATACTGTAATACTTATAATATTTCCTTAGCAGTCGTTTCAAGTTTATTTCACATGCTGTTATGCAGTGACCAGCAACGGAGATACGCGTAAATTGAGTATAATTTAACTGAGCAAAAAAAAAAATGTTTTAAAAAAACCCTCTCGAGCAAATCGTTTGCGTAAAAACATGCATCCCGCCGCCGAGTCACCTAAATATAATAATATATACACATATTTTATACTTGTATCGGTATAGTCGTAAATGCGGTTTCTATATTTTTTTTTCTCACTCACTCTTCACGGTTGACCTGGACGAGGGGGTAGGGGGAGCGGGCATCGAAGAGGACAATCTATAATATATATATATTATATATATATATAGTATATACATAGCAATGGTACCTATAGCACATAAACGGTCCGGGAGAAACTACCGAAAAACGAGTGGAAGAAAAAAAAACATTTGAAAATAAAAAACATTCGAGTTTGATGAACTCTCTCTGTCTCTGTCGCCGCCGTCGCCGAATCGTGGGAACCGTCGGCAGGTGCTCGGCGGAAGGCCGCGCCGCCGCCACCCACTCGTGAGCATTGGTACAAAGCACGCTCCGCCTAAACGCTAGCACACGCCTTCCCGTGCCACCGACAATCGACGAGACGATTTTTAACTCTTTCGCGTCCGCTGCAGTGGGTACCAATGTATTATAATATATGTATATTGAATGTGTATAGCGTGTATAGTAATAATAATATAATACTAATTACTAATACTAAATACGTTTTTTTAGCGGGCTGCTCATTGTATGTAAGATTATTGATACATATTATTATTATTATTATATTATGGGTATAGGTATACGACACAAGAGCTGCAGCCAACACTTTTATTTTATTATATTCTAATAATGTAGGTACATAATATTTTATACGGCAAGAGATGATGACAATGGAACGGATTCGCATCCTTTTCAAACGCCCGTCGACAGTGTTTGAAAATTGAAAACATTGTCGTGTTGATGTATAGGTTATATTCATACCGCGTTTTTGAATAAGACTATAAACGAGAGGGAAACGCAGTGTATCCGATCGAAACCGTATTATCGGTACCTGAGTACAATCTGATGTAGGTATAATATAATACTATTTTTATTGTTGTACCCGAGACACAGCGTTTCCGCAAAATTAGTATTATTTATTCATAATTATACCTAGGTACGCATCTGTTTTGGTTGTTATAATATCATATGATGAATGCAGTGTTGTAGACTTGCAGCCTTGGTCTTTTGGGTATTTTTTAAATGTTTTCAATCTACTGAATACGGCATCGTGTGCAATGTTAGATAACTTTATGTCTGTATAATATACGGTACAAATATACAAAATACATACACAATTGGAAATAGAACCTATACGATGGTAGAGATACACTAAGAAATTTTAAAATTGAAATTAAAAAGCTATTATGTTTGTTCATAGCAATATATTACGTGAGAGAAATAATAATTTTTATGGAATCGAAACGGAAGGCAGAAAAACGGATACATTTTAAATTCCGAGAAGACACCTTCATAGTTACGTTTAAGTTAAGTACTTAGAGGTATTCTAAAACGTGCTCTTACCTAGTATTTTAATTACTGGAAACAAAGTTTTAAAACAGTTTTTAGTCGTGTTAGACCTCTAAAATTACAATGCAGTGATAATTCTGTATATTTTATGAACACTATTCAATAAAATATTTATCCAGTATAGATAAACAATATAAAATAATATGAAATGTTCTATTTTCAAAACTAAAATATTTAAACTATGGCACTGGTTCCATCGCACCGTCTGATTCTCGATCAAAATGTTTTCGTGTCACCGTCCGCGAGTTCGTATTTACAACAATAATATTAGTAACAGTACCCTAGTGCTCTGAGATAAATATGAATGCTAACCCTGGAAGTTCGACGAAACAAGTCTCCCATATTCCAAGAATTATTCTATCCCGTTTTTCAGTAATTCTCTTTATAAATCACGATCTTTATTTTTCCTTCCGACAAATACCTACGAAAATCCACATCATCTTCTTATTCTTCTTGTCAAAGAATTGGCAATATACCTGTATCGAATGTATCCATTATAATAACTTTAAAAATGAACATTACGTGTCCACTTGTGACTTTAGTACTTCAACACATTGCAGAGTACGACTAAATTTTAAATTTAGAAATATAAATTATAAATCTCAAAGTCACGATGTAGAATCATCTAGAGTAAACCAAGACAAGGTTAATGGGATATTAATTCGTGATTCCCGATTGCACAGGGGAAAATTTACCTTTGTAAATGCACTTTTTCGATTCACATAGCTCATCTATAATATCTATATACATAGCCCACCTGTTCGTTGTAGGATTATATTATGTAATATTATTAATTATTATGCATAATATAGGTATTATAGACGGTTTCATAGTTTTATTGTTTCGTAACCAAATCTAAGAACTTTAATTATAATTTAATTAATTTTCTTCTCATACCGGCTTATACTATATATTATATTGTGTGTATAATATTGATTTGTAAAATCCAAGTGAAAGTTTGATGATAGTGCCGTTGCCCGTTATAATGCAAATCGAATCATTTTTTGCTTATACATAGGATTGCCATTGGTTACAGAGATGAAATTAAAAAAAAAAAGATGTTATAGACTAGCCGACCCGCAAACGTTGCCACCTATAGGAATAATTTTAAATTAAATAAAAAAAAATGTAGGCAATTTATTGTTTTGTTGTTTAAATGTACAACAAAAGGCAATGCCCTTAAGTTAGTAGTTTATAGCCCCAAAAACTATTCGATCTATTCTGATGAAAGTTTCAAAAAATGTTCTTAGAAATATCAGAGTAATTTTAAAATATATCAAGTGCTATATCTAATTCCACATAGGCAGATTTTCCATGTAGATGGACTTAGTATTCGTAATACGTACGCCGTACACACTACACCGATACCGATTTGCATATGTGAACTGCAATGCATTACATCCGATATACACCAATACATAACCGTAATTTTTGTCCCTGTAAATTCGGATTATATTCTAATAGAAATATAGCCATATAGGTCTAGTTAAATTTTAATAAAATACCTATTTCATTAAGTCATGGTCTAGATTTTTGAATATCGGCAGGGCCCTGTAATTTACTTCTCCCTGAAAATATATACGAGGTGGTGATATTGCCTATATTTACTCCTTAAACTTAATCAGTATCCAAACCCCTTATTGTAACTACGTATTATGATTTTATTAATAATTATTTTACCGACGAAACCTGCATGAGCTTTGGAGAGATTATAGTTTTGTAATACATCTATGATATAGAAAGAGAAACAGCTGATTACTCGTATCTATTCTAAATATGTTATTTTACCAAAACAATGGTTTACCAAATATAACGTATCTAACAAATCAATGTATCATATTCGTGAATAAACTTGGATAATGTTTAAAAAATTAATATTACAATCAAAATTAGAATAAATTGTTCGTTTTATAGACCAAACTGCTCGAATCATCACACACTAGCCTCATACTGAGCTGGCATTTTTAACGGGTATCGAAGTCGTGCATCAGCTAGTATATTATAAAACCTGTAATAATGATCATAATATGAAAATTCATACTATGAATACAGTGTTTACATATTATTTATAGTCTATATAATTATGTATAATATTGGTTTGCACAATAAAAGCTAATTCTAACATCTTACTTTTTAATATTTTTAATTCATTAAAATATTAAATGTTGAAATATGCATGGATATAATATTATTATATAATCATAGTATAACCCTTCAATCCAATCACATACAAGTACCATACAATCGTACGCATAAAATACAATATGTATTAATTAATAATTACTATTAAAATAAAGCTTACATTTTGACACCCCCGTTAAAAAATCTCAAAAGTCGCTACTGCATGAATCATATAGAATACGTACAAAAGCTTATAACATTATAAAAACGTTGTTTGTTTTTAAAATAACAACATCTGTACAACTAAGATTTAAGTATTAACTATATAGATAAAGTATTAACAATAGACTACTACGGTAAGCTATGCATAGTAAATATTATTATATTTTAATTTACTGAAGTGAATTCATGAATAGGGCCTATTCAATTGGCTTCTGATTTTTGAGTTGTTTCAATTTAGCAAAATAAATAGTTCAATGATAAAACGCAATTAAATATCACGTGTTCAATAAAAACGAAAATGTGACATGATTAGTAAGCTTTACTTCTTTAACATTTTAGATTACGATGTATCTTATTCTTATTTCTTATAGAACGTATTATAAACTGTCAATGAACGAACACAATATGGTGGCTTGTTGTGGCGCGGTGTTTGGCTTCAGTTAGAAACGTTTTCTGAGTGCCAGTATCGACCGGTGTCACTATAGTTCCCGGATGGATGACCACCCGGGATCTTAGTGACAAATCCTTGCCATACATACACTTGTTTCGAACCAACCGTACTCTCGCCTGCAGTAAAAACTGACTAATAACCACCAAGTTGATGAAATAAAAAAAATATTATTATGGGTAGCGTGTACTTATAGAATACAATAGTATTGTTAATGATGAAATGAAAATAAAACAAAAACTATTATAATTAACTGTGGTATTAAATGTTATTAGGTGTACAATGGATATTTAAGACATTAATAATTTGGATACAACAATATAGGTAATAATCAATGTAATAATAATTAATAAATAAATGAATAGGTAACACGCGCGTGCGAGGCGTGTTTAAATATGATATGCTTTACCTATAGGTACCCACTTGTATATTATACTTAAATGTAATCAAAATATTATATGATATAATAATATACGATATGTATCTTATATCTATATTATAGCGCGCATTGCGTATACACGTTCTCGTTAATTTTTTAAATCTCATTATTACGGAAACCGGTAATTATTATTTATATTTTTTTCGTCTCGGCGCGATGCACGTGCAGTGTAATATATTATAATCGCCCGGTCGATTATACCACGTTTAATATTATACACAATATAATAATAATGATATGCATGCATATAATATACGTCATAAACTCGAGTTCCGAGAACACTCATGTTTTCGTCGGAGGAAATATATAGAAAATACGCGTTTGACAAACGCTCCGTGATGTATATTGTAAAATATTATAAATTATAATGCAGTGGTAAATTGTTTTACTATACTTCACGATAATATTATGAAATTGCCGTGTGGGTATATAATTATGATCGAATTCGAAAAGTCATAATAGTGGATACAAGAACTCACGAAGAGCTCAGGAAGCAGTACCGTCATAAAATGTATTGACGGGATCTTTAGCAAAGAAAATAATATATAAATTCCCAGAACCCAGTCTATTCGGACATAATGATATTATTATTTTCGATGCAGCCTAACCAAACGTATAGGTAACAGCATAATACCTATGTACAATTAAAAATAACACTAAAAACATTTTTTAAGAAAAGCCAAAACATTTTATACTCTGACGAACGCTTTCTGTAAGCAAACTGCAGACACCGCAATATAGACTATTCGGACAATTCTCATTGTGCTAAAACTATACACTCATGTACATTATTATTGTTCCCAATTATTCACTCAGACAGCCATACGAGTTCAGACTTTTAGAGTGGGTCGTTCATCGTAAATCAAAAAATTATTTCACGACACGTTTAAAATAATTGTCAATAGTCGGTTTGTTTGGCTATATCATACTAATATAAATTATACTACTATTAATTAGAATAGAGAATAGATTAAAGCTATGGATATACTATATTACTATATAGTATGACCGTAGGGTGTAGCAATGGGCAGTTTTGTTTATAAATGTGACTAATATCGTACAAGCCTAGAATTCATTAATGACGCATTGCAGGTGCATAGTTGTCGAGATTTGTTAATGTTTCTCTTGAAAAATGATTTTCAAATAATGTAAAATTATACGACCTGCAGGCCTACATGATAAAACCAGTACCTTCATATTTTTATTTATTTTCAATGTATACATTATTTAGTGTCTAATATTATACCAATAAAATTAGGCAACACATCATAATATTCCAACGACCAATTTTTGTTTCAAACGAATTTAAACACGACTATGCATTAATAATATCCACTCTGTGTAACTGTTTAATGGCAATGCCGATGCTATATGTAAATTGAAATAAGTACAGCCGAAGTCTGTAGTATGGCACTATGGCACCATGTACTTTAGGTACCTGCCTATACCCATTATACCCATGCTACATCGCCCTGCTATATCTTATCGCCATCCATGAGCGTTGTTTTTTATATAATATAATTTCAATATGTAATGACCTCCGAGTTACAGTGCGCACTCCAATAAACTACTACACGCATTGGTGCTCAGTAGTCAGTAGTCAGTACTAACAAAGAGTATAAACTACATAATATTATTATTTATACCTACCTAAAACAGTGTTAATGAATAGAAAAACCTTGTTAATGAACGATAAATCTGCGTTATGCCGTTATCTAAAGCTATAAAACCTCATATATTTATAATATTATGATTATTGAAATCAAATATTACAAATTACAATTTAAACTTGAAGCCTCTATCATATTGTATCATAATATATACGGTACCTGCTATTACTGTACATTTTTTTTTATTAATATTGATCTTAAGCCCTAACTATTTCAAGGGTAAATTGTTGGTTGGGAACACGTGTATGTGTGGCGAGGATTTGTCACTAAACCCATGTGGTCACCTATCTGGAAACAGTGACAACAGCTGATACTAGCACTCAGAACACGTGTTGTGACTGAGGACAACCACTGCACCATACCACGACCTATCATTAAATTGTTCGTCTAAAACTATTGATGTATTTTCTAGATTTATTGAAACGAGTTTCAAATCACTTGAGAAAGTATAAGACTATTCTTTTATAACTTTGTAATAAATATTATATTATAGAAACACTCATTTCAGAATGACGTCGTTGCTGCAACTGTACTATACCTACCTATAAACAAAGCACCTATAATAATTAATAATATTGTATATTATATTATTATACATACACAGCGCCCTGCATGCATTTAAGACTATTCGTCCACTGAAAAAAAAAACTCAAACTTAATTTCCGCCCAATATGCGTGTATAATAATTATACCGATACTACCTATATATCATAAAATGTTAATAATACCTGTAGCGCAGTTAGAAATATAGAAATTATTGGTCCTGTCATCACCATCGTATTTCATTGTGTATTTATTAGACGTTATCGACTGCGGCGCGGAGTCCTAAAATAGAGAGAAAAAATCAGATCACGACTTTAATAGTTATAGGTAGTCATGATAAATAGTGCTCCACAATACAGGAGGTTGCATTTAGCCTTAAGTAGGTATAGTATATTATAAACTACTACGTTTGTAAAATACAGAAATGCAATCGGACACGACGGTAATAATTTCATGTCTAATCTGCACATTGAAATGGTCTGTCTCAAAAAAAAAAAACTATCTATCTAATAAACAAATAAAATAATAGATATATTATATTTTCATTGACCTAGAAACGAGGCCGTGGGCAATAGAAACGACGGTGGTTGAAATATTATTTGATGAGCAAACAACAGGATGAAAAAACAAATAAATACTACGCACGTCTTTAATTTTATCTATATATAATATTAATATATTTTACCTTCGAAACTATGTAATAATGCGAGCCCGTACAACAGTGGTTTTACGATAAAATATAATGCTATATCAGAATAGTGAATCAACAATTTATCACCGATTATAAGCGTATAGACATAACATGTGCAGTGTATTTTAAATGGAGAGTTTTGTTTTAATTAAAAGCACTTAAGTGTTTACGTCTGAAATCGTTTTTTATAACATTTTCTTGTCATATAGTAACTTCAAAAAAATATATGCAGCAGGTTATACCTATACTTAGATACGGTCGATTTTCGAATATGGAATGCAATGGAGCTAGTCGTGTTTCAGTTTTGAATAAATTTGGTATATTAGGATACGAATTTAAAATATTGCACCATTAGGTTGATATTACACAATTTTATATCTAAAAATTAAATGGTCATTAATTAATTGTATTAGGTATTTCTAATAGGTACCGCTAAATATATTAATATATTATGCTAATAGTGTTGAAAAAAACAAGATTTTAATGCGACGGGTAAATTAAGAATACCTATGAGGCTGTGACGCTTAAACCTATATAGTATAATATATGTATTAAAAACACAACAGAAAGAAATCATTTAAATGTTAAACTTTTTTTTTAATTTAGACAACATACGCAATATGGATAAAAAAAAAGTTTAAAATTAATATAGTGAGAGCACAGGAATTATTTCGATGAAAGCATTGACGATAACTATTAGAAGTTTAAAATCAAAATTTAAAAAAAATAATAATACATTTTGTGCAGTTGAAAACATTGTTTACAACGGTATGGATGGTTTATAAAAAAAAAAATAGGTTCTAACGGATTGACAGAATTTAACTGGATCACAGTGGTAAGTCGAATAACCAGTGATATTTGTTTTTTTCAAGTTGACCAAGACGTTTAAAAATAATCCCATAGTAGCCGAAAAATAAAAATCTGAGATTGAAAATTCATTTTACTACAAATATGATGATGGTGCGTACGATCTAAACTGAATTTAAGTAATCCAACTTGGTCCATCAAAAATCGAAAATATATTAAAGCAAACGTGAAAGTTTCTTATTACACTACGTTGATCAACTATGTGTTTACCACCTACATGATTTAATTATGTTTACGATATCCGTATTTGTTAATCACATACCTACACATTATGGTAACAGGTGTTTCACGATGGTTGTCCTGTTATATCTAACCGTATTATAGGTAACCGCTGTCCACCTACTAGCGAGAATAGTGATGCCTTCTTAATTTATAGCTATAATTATTATATCACTGTCATTTGCCTAAACTTTAAATTTCTCATATAGCTCTGAGGCTTAGTGCAAGAAATGCCAATGTCATAATTTGATAATTTTAAGGAATTCAAAAAAACAAATTTACCAATGTTTTTAAAATTTACACAAACATTTTAAAATTAAAGTCGGGATCCTAAAAATGCTGTAACTTTATTAAATTTATTTTTATGTAGTTGTATGACTAATTTATTTTTTATATGATTTTATTATTCTATTTAAAATTTATATCTTTATCTTCTAATATAAAATACAAAGTAACGAGTAGATAGAAGTTTGGAGTATTGTCTGATAGTAAACAAGCAAAATTTCAACTATAAGTACCTATCTAACTTTATACATTTAGCGTCGCATTTATTAAATAATGGTATAATGGCAAATTACTAAATTACAATTTGGGTTTTTATATTTATAGATACTGTTTACTAAATCTTATGTACCGGTTAATCATTAATGTATCAACTTTATAGTATAGATATGTACACACTATACAGGCAGTTAAAAAATCTGGAGGTATGATACTATTAAGTAATAACTGCTATTAATATACTATAAAAGGTCTCTCTGGCCTGCCAAGACTGCATGTATGGGTGTATTTTCTCAAAGTTTAATAATTATATACTTATGGTTTCGTGCATTATGTTTTAAAATGTATCATTCTACCTTCACAATTTTAATTTGCTAATTTTACACTTTAGTTTGACTAAAAAAAAAAGTAATTATAAGTAAAAAATATTGTATGTTGTATACGAATTACAAATTATGCTACTTACTTTTAAGGTTATTTTGATTTTTTTTTAATGTACCTAATAAATTTATGATACAGCCAATAAAGACCACATGTTTAATAATGATATTAAAACATTATCTCTTAACAATAATTCAGTATTTACAATAAAAAGGGTATAGTAGTTATAGTAGGGTTTAAAAAAATAAGAGTTTGTAACTGGACTTTCCTTCAATTTCATAAAAATCCAAGTACCCATTTGAAAATATTATGCAGTATTTTTTGTACAGTTAGCATCTGCTTACTTAAGTATATATAAGCAAGTTAACTTAAAGATTTCCAAAATCAAAAATTTGAATGTTGTAGGTGGGTATAGGTATTATAGTATGTATACCTATACTGTTATACTGCTAAACTTTTAAACGCAATAACTTTTCGAGTAGATACTTATCGCTCTGACGATTCGCATAACATGATATGTATTACTGTAATAATAGATACGATAGTGACTACATACAGTGTACATTATGGGGCGATCGTGACAATATATTGCGAGAGTATTGACGTAGTGTTGCAGTGGATCACATGGCACAATTACCATGCGAACCCAATGATGTTATATTTAGATCGATACCGTCGACGAAATCGATCGACAGTCGCATATTAAACGTATATTATTATAGGCAGACCGATCGATTATGTTTCGTGTTGCGGCAGCGGCGACACGGCGCGCCGGCGGCGGATGCTGCTGCTGTTGCTGCTGCAGCGGAGGCGTGCGACGGAATGGGAGGAGCGGGTTTCTCAACACTCCGTGTCGGCGGTGGCTTATGCTTATGCACGTTTATATTATATTATTATTATACGGTATAACGATATATAGTAATAACAATAAATAAAATATCAATCGGCGGCGGCGTGACTGACGTGATGTATAATATTATAAAGCCACCTCGTATATTTCCCACCTCTTTGGACACGGGACGTCGCGGCGCGGGGGCAAGATGTATCGCACGTTCCGCTCGCGACCGTACGCGCGCGCCGGCACACACACACACACACACACACACACACACACACAGAGACGATTTTATATTATTTTATTGTATACAACACGGGTGCTGCACGCTCACGGTGCTGGTGTGTGTGTGTGTGTGTGTGTGTAAGACGACGTCACGAGCGATGTATTATATATTGTAAAAAAAAAAAAAATTACGTACGAGAAGAGTGTGAGGAGCCGCTACACAGTATAATAGTAATAATATACCTGTACGCATATATATATAGGTATGTATATAAATACAATAATAATAATAATAATAATAATATAATAATAAAGTACAATAAAAGGTTTGTGAAGCGGTCGGGCGGCGCGTTCCCACGGCCCGCGCGACGACTACTATGTATAATATTATTATGTTTTATATATAAAATGCACGCGCGTGTGTGTGTGTGTGCTCGCGCTGGTAAAAGAAGAATAATATTGCCGTCGAGGCACGCGAAACACACACACGCGCGAGCCGCTCTTTACCTATACCTACCTTAATCGCACGCCGACCGGTTATTATTGTTGTTATTATATACGTGTGTGCGTAAATTACTGAACGGCGGCGGTGGCCGATTTTATGTCGTCTCGCGATTTTTTTTTTTTTTTGTCCTTTCGAGTTTCGCGGACCGACACGATTGTTACCAAGTGCGAGCAGAGCTCTGCCGCTGCAGGCGGCCGATCACTAAATTATTATTGTTATTCAGCTACAATATCATAGTGGGATTTGACTTTTTGCACAACAGATTCCTGCAGAAGTCTCGCATACAACGATTTAATTTAAGCAACGTTTAAATTGGTATTACACCGTGTACCTATGTGGACAGTTGTCCCATATATTATCGCTGATCAATGTTGACGGTTCGGTTAGATCCTTCTTATTTTTTATAGTCTTGTGCATCGGGAAGGACATTAAGGGTGCCGCGGTCTACGCGCGGACTGAGGTTGTAGGAGTGGACTGCAGCAGGTGATACTTATACTAACTAAATCGCCCAACATCCTGCTATACCCCTGCACCACTCGACTTTACTTATTCCTGACCTAAACGTTATGCCATGCACACACAAGCAGACTCGAAGAGATTACAGACCGACAATATATAAGATGGTAGATCTCCGCTCGCCGACCCCATAACTACCTAAACCCGCAACCGTTGCCACCCATGTTGCCTAGAATCTATGACATAGAAAAAATGTTTATTTTTTTAAATAAAACAAATTAAAGACCGTACGGCAAGGAGTACCTCGTTATTTATTCTCTAAATTATTAGTTATTACCTACTTAATACCGCTGCTCGATAATGATAACATTTTAAAACATTTTAAGACTTCTTCTTTTGCCACTCCCTCTTAAAACTATACTTTGCATGCCTGGCAATTTGATGCTGCTATGAGACTGCATATTATCATACATATTATTTTAAATTACGGAAACATAATAAATAATAGTCGCACGTATATTATTAATACGACGTATTTTTCCTCGCTGTCACCAAAGCCGAATGATCCTCTTCTTCTTTGTACCTTGATCATATATAATGCATAATAATATTATCAGTATATTGCAACATTATACATTTACACATACATTTTAAATATACCAACCTATACCTACACAGAAGCTGAACGCAATCGTACACGACGTACATTATAAGTAATTTATGACCTATAGCCACGTAGTTCGGCGAGTTCTGTATACGGCCATACCCGGGTAAATCATATAATATTTATAATATGTTTAATGGTTATATTGTACAGAAACGTGTGATAAATAACAAACCGATTGGCGACGAGGAAGAGCGTACATTATATTATTATAATGTACATAATATATGGTTGTGTTATAGCGGTCCACGACGATTACCTATTATCCGGCGATACGAATTAATTATGCACGCGTTTAAATATTATATATACAGTATAAGTACACGATATATTATAATAAAGTGTACAGTATATTATACTAAAATAACTGATAAGTATTATTATATAGAAAAAGATTAGTTAGGATTTTCGCACCAGCTAATACCAATTTTCAATGTCTATTACTGTCACAGTTGAAATTTTAGCGTTCTACGCCGACAACGTACGTACGAAGCGACTACGAAGCGTTATAATCCGCGACCGTTCGATAAATCGGAGTATTAAGTGACCGAACCTAATGATAAACTTCCACAACCCTGTTGCTAACAAGACTAATGTAAATTCGTCTTACCTACTAGTATTATTATACTTTACACGCTCGCTTGACTCGTTACATAACTCGATACCTACTTTTCGAACGGTTTTCACTAACTGAACTCAAGTTAGTCTATCGCTGATATTGTTATACTTCCCTAGTTTATTAATAAATATTGTTAAACATGATTAAATAGGGTTTAATGATTCAATTACTTTATTAGATATAAAGTTTATTTTGTAATGCTCAAAGTGGATAGATATATCTCGATAATGTCATAATAACATCAAATAATGCGTTTTTCCACCCTCTTGTATCCAATCATGATATCATCTGTCTTGTAAATACTAAATAAGTACTTCTTTGAAATCGAGTACTTGGAGGTTATTAACATTTGAGCTTACCTAATGCCATCGATAACAAAATATTATTATAACATAATATTTTAACCATCATTTGTAAAAACTAGATCGACTACTGACTAGGTGCTGCATTGTTTACGCTTATGCATAGAAATATCAAGAAATACGTAGAAAACAGTGAAGGATTATGTGAAATGTGTAAATAGACTAGAAAAATGTCTATGTATATTATAGGGTATTCAGTATGCATATTATACGATAGCGATTCACCTCCGATCATCGTATCGTATTATTCTTATGTAATCGCAGTCAACGCCCTTTATACTTTGCGCGATGATTTTAAACATGTTATAATGAATATAGGATGATATTGATTTTATCGAATTACTAATTTTATTTATGAGTGTAAAAAGGTTTCGGTATCACCTCACACGTGTGATTATTGTCGATAATAATACCCACTGCGTGATGATCGAAGCCACCTGGCGCTGACAATCATGTGATAATACAATGTACATTATACGTACATATATACATATATATTACTGTTTATTTTCCTCTTAGGGTAAATATCACTCGCATCTACTTAATAATACAAATAAAAAATATTATTAGAAAAATATGTATAAAATAACCAACGATGAATTTAATTTTAAAAAAAAATGTTAGCAAAAACATAAAGTTTATCTATACCTATATAAATAAAATGGATGTTGGCAAAGTCGAAATTAGTTGACTCAATAACTACTGGACCGATTATTACGGTGTTTATTGCAAAATAATTCATATTGCCAGGGGCAGGGTTTAGGCTATTACAATGTTCGATCATACCAGTAAAAAAAAAAGAGAGGGGCATAGATGTTTGATTTTCTTCTTTAATTTTAAATTACGATGACAATTTTTCATAAATATGATCTCTAATTTGTAATTTAAACATTAGTAAATATAATACATTGAAGCAAACGGAAGCCATATATAAATAAATAATTAATTCGAGCGTGTATACCAAAGATATCACGTAAAATGTATGAGTATCACGATGTGAAGACGATATTCATACATCGTGATAAGTAGATATTGACTGAGTGAATTAATAAGACGTGAATATCAGGAAATCATTGGCGCTTCCGTCATTCAAGTTGCAACTACCAAGAGCGGTCCGTCACACGCGTGATTAGGGGCGTGGTTTGTACCGTTGCCGCTGTAACGCTATCTCTTGAATACTTTTTGACATCCGCAAAGTCGGCTCTTCATCGACACAAACACAGCTGTAGCCTGTAAGTGCTCTCAACTTAAATAAGTATTATTTTCACTGTTAAACATAACAATTCTTACTCTCCTTATCATAAAATTAAAGCGGGAGTACCACAGGGAAGTGACCTATCACCTATACTATATAACATTTATACATCCGATATACCAAAACAAACCATACAACTCTAGCAAAATATGCTGACGATACCGCTATACTAGCATCAAACAAAGACCCCAACATAGCCACCCATGATATACAATTTCATCTAAATCTAATTTTCAACTGGTCAAAAAAATGGAAAATTAAAATAAACGAAAACAAATCAGTCCAAATAAATTTTTCTCTTAGCAAAAAAGAATGTCCACAACTATCGCTCAATAATGTTCCAATCCCTATCCAAAATGTAACCAAATACCTAGGAGTTTATTTAGACAAAATACTTACCTGGGCCGAACACACTTAACAGAAAAGAAAACAATCAAACACCCGCCTACATCTCCTCCGCCCATTATTGTCTAATTCAATGTGTTTAAAAAACAAAATATTAATATACAAGACAATTATTACCCCCCTTTGGTCATATGGTATCCAAATCTGGGGCCTAACCAAACCATCCAATATAAGACCCTTACAAGCGTTTCAATCCATATGTCTTAGACAAATAACTGGAGCCCCCTGGTATATGACTAACAACGCACTACATAAGGATCTACAAATCTCAACTGTCAATGAATTAGCGACTCGTCACTACAAAAAGTTTCACTCCAAACTACACCTAAGCCAAAACCCTCTTATTTCTCTCGTGTCCTCTTTAACCATCCCCAGCAACCCTCCTAGAAGGTTAAAAAGAAAATGGCCAAGAGACGCCATTGCCTGACACAATAAAAAAAAACGGTCTCCATTGAGAACCCATCATTATTAGGAGGTACTGTTGATGGATGGTTTTCCTCCCTCAAGTCATTCAAGTCATGTATTATACTACCTTATTTACTTATTATCAAATTTACTTATTGTACTACTTGTTGTATAGATTGTAAATATTGCATTAAAAAAAAATAATAATAATAAAAGTATTATTTATATATTATAGGATGAATTTACCTAGGTAAACTTCAAAGTAAATATATTAATATTTTATACAAAGCTTCTCAGGTTTTAATGATGTTTCCAAGTTTTAAAGTGATTTATCACTTCTAACTATGTAAAATATTAAAATTTTAAATGCTCATAACTCACTTATAATGTAAACATCATTAAAAGCTACAGTTGAAGAGAACGCAATGTCGCCACCGCCCACCCCTACAACACTTATAAGAGTAAATAAAATCAAATAGTGAAATAGAAGTAAAATTCATTGTCAAGTTATTGTTGATTTTTACTTGGCTGCCCACAATAATGTTTTTGTATATGTACAATATTGTACATAATAGCAAAAGTATATTTTAACTTCAAAGTAGCTGTAAGCTAATTTCATACTGAAAGACTGAACCACACAATGTTTTTACTTAGTAATTATATATGATAATATTATATTGTTATATTATATGATATATAGGGCGATTCTTTTTTTTTTTTAATTGATCCTGAGCCCGGCAACTGTGGCCATTAGCTATTAGTAGGTACTGTAGGTTTTTGTATTGATGGTTTGTATGTTTTTGGTACGGTAGGGGGGAACACGTGTGTGTTTGTTTTGGCAGAATTTCGAATGGGGCACCCGTAGGTTTCTGCCATGCCCCGGGGGTNTGTTGCATATTCAGCATTTATATAATATAAGAAACGTAGTGTTTAACCATTAATAATAATAAGTATCATATTACGATCGGTGGGGATTGTCCATCGGTCAGTAGCCAGCACATAATTTCATTATACGACATTACGATTTATATGTTTGACAATAAAAGACTATAATTTACGTTTGCGTTATTATTCACATTAATGATACACAACACAAGTGTTTCCTGTTTTTTTTTTTTTTTAAATGTTGAAAAGCGTCTATATTGAAACTCAAACAAATATAAAAATACGAGCACCTATATAGTTTTTGAGCTATCAAATTGTATGGACTTAAGTCTTAAGATAATATTGCATATAATATAGTTCTTAATAATGGTTTTACATAATAAAATTTTATTTTTTTGATCAAAATTTAGAATATTTACAATCTGTATTGATAAATATTGTACAATGGGTAAATTGTATGGGAGTTATTGACTGGAAGAGGAAGTCGCACACTGACGGCACCCCCAAAAATACATAATTACATAAATAATAAAAGTATAAAATTTAAAATAGATGTTATAGTTAGTCTAGGTATATTAATATATTATACACTCAAATAAAATATATGTTATAAACTATTAATATATAAACTAAAGAAAGTTTTAATCTTTAAATTTGTAGGTACACTTCTAAATTCTAAAATCAGAATTTGTATAAATAAATGTTTAAAACTTTTGATTTAGACTAATAAAAATAGGGAGACGAGCATGCTAGGCAAATCATTATATAACCTAATCTATAACTATATTGCAAAATTGACAAACAAAAACGTTTAAAAAACCTTAAACTAGATGGCAGCTGCACACCGTGCAATCAGAAACGAGATGGAAATAAGCGTCATGTATCCTAAATACTATACATTTACTTAGTTTATCGTATATTCGTATGTCGTGTTTGTGTATATACATACCTATTATTATTATTCCTACTACTACTGCTATACCTTATTATTAACACGCTCAAAGACTGTGGGAATTCTATATAATATAATTGCATGTAAGCACGCTGAAAGATTAGTGTTTTTTCGCGAAATAAGTACATATGTATATGATATTCAACCAATGGAGGGTGTAGTGTAGATGAAGATCTCTATTTCAAATTTTTTTCCGCATTCCGCAGTAACAAAATGTATGCGTGTACCGCGGTCTACGCTTTAGAGTTTAATTTTATTTTAGGATTCGGCGTGGTCACGCGCTACATATACCTTATAAAATTATATTAATAAATATTGTCGGTAATAAGATTTTCTTCTTGAATATTACTAGTCTAATGAATAATTATAGTTACGAATTTTTACAAGATAGCATCATATCTCCAATAAATACCAATATCGACAATATCAACAATAATTGTTATTGTAATAGTCTAAGTATAATAGTCCATAATAGAGATATGCTCATACAGTTCTACACATGGAATAAGAAAAATAACTAAATAAATCAAAAATGACTTTAGTTGCAATTTCCCTAAATGTTTGACTAAATAAATATAAAATGACTTATTATTTTATATTATGTGTATAGACTATAGATAACAACGTATACTGTATAATATCATATCCTTTTTCTCCATTATAAACTATATGATGCTTAGCAAAATGTGTAATAACTAGAAAACTACTCGTTCGCATTTTGATTTCAATTCACCAAAATTATCAAAAAAATTATCCTCTAAATAATTTACAGTAAAAAAGTGGGGTTCCTATTTGAAAAACAAAAGTGATTCTAAAAATCAGATTTTGAAAAACTTCATTATTAAAGAAGAAAGGGGGGTGAGCATACTTGTTGGATCACCCTTTATGTTAAGGGGATTCGATACCGTCATTTTCTGTTTTTGTCTAACACACGCATGACATAGTAATTTAGACGTGTTTTTTGCCAAACATACTAATTGATCTAATGAAGCGATAATAAATCTGAAAACAGATTTGAATTTTTCGTTAAGTCTACTTAAAATCGAATTTCCCACATTTTTGATATTATCCCCCAAATTCCTAAAAATGTCATATTAAAAAAGAGCATTTAAAAATTTTTATATTTAAATTTTCGGAGAAGTTAAAATCAAAAAATCATAAATGTGGGAAAGTCGATTTCAAGTAGACTTGACGACAAATTGAAATCTGTTTTTAGAATTCTTATCGCTTCATTAGATCAATTGGTATAATTGGCAAAAAACACGTCTAAATTACTATGTCACGCGTGTGTTAGACAAAAACAGAAAATGACGGTATCGAATCCCCTTAACAGTTATATTTTCGTAGAAACGTATATCTAATTATATTATACGTATTGTTTCCTATAATCCTATGCAACTGCAGCAAAAAAAAATTACTCCGTGTAGGTGTTTAGTTAAATATATTAATTTGTGTACCCTATGTTACGTTTAGAATTAACTATTAAGGATCAATATTCAATACTAAACCATTTACGGATACAGAGTGTACAATATAAATATATATATATTTTTTTTTATTGAACTTAAGCCCGGCCATTAGCTGTTGTAATTGTTAAGTACTGTGGTAAGGGTAAGGTTGGTACTGTAGGTTGTTTTTACGATTGTTAGGGTTGTTACGGTATGTAGCGAACACGTGTATGTGTGGCAAGATTTTTAACTACCATGAACCCGGGTGGTCACCCATCCGGGAGCTAGTAGCTGTGGCCGTTACTTACTCCCAGTCGTTTTCCGCGACTGGTAACAAACAACGCGCCACGCCAAGCCACAATATATTTTATTTCTAGGTTCATTGTATATTATATTATATAATTATACATACAATTTTTTGTTTTCGTTTTAATTTTTATGATCGGATTACTATAAGTTATCAGTTGATTTTAACCACGCACACTTATGATATCTACAAGGCGTTCCTTCTAGTTTTCTGTTGAACCGAAAATATTTTAGATAATTACTAATCGCATTTATCAATCCTATACTTATTGACAATTGTATAGATTAAATACAGTTTTTAAAAAAATCGGACTTATTTCATCATTAACAACTTAATATAGTATAAGTATAATAATACATTAATACACATTATAAGTATTAATACCAATTTCACATCAAGTCCACCTATACAACCCTGTTCAAGGGAATTGTTATTATTACTTATTAGTTATTTAGTTATTAGGAATAATACTTATATATTAACCCATTATTAACCTATTCACATTTACAGTCCAAAATACATTTGCAGGCTATTTAAAATTTAAGTAGATTACATTGTGTCGTTCACCTGTTATTCGTACTATTTTCAATCTGAAGGAGTAATATTTTATTGTTCTTTAAAACACATTATTTGTTTCGAATATTTTGTTCTATAAACTATTTAATGACATGACATTCAATATCGTGAAATATGTGATAAAAATATTATACAAAAAAATTACTTCGGAGTGTTAACTGTTCTTTAAAATTGAGTCAACTATAATACTGAAAATATAGATACATACTTAATTGGTTTAGCGAATTAAGAAACATAGCCTGATCTCAAATATGAGTGTTGCACCTAAGAACTCTTAAATATTTACAATATAAACTAAGACTGTCAAGAATTTACTAGAAATAATCATGTGGATTAAGATTATGGAATATATTTAAAAATAGATTGAAAAATTATTTGTTATGTTTTATATAATATGATGTCAGGATGCATGAATGCAGAATGATGATTAATTAATAAAAATCAAATTTCATAAATTGGAAAATCAAAGAAATAAAAACATAAATAAAACATGACGAATTTTCAAAAATAATGTTAATGAAATAAAATAATTTAAAGCATAAAATGTTAAAATGTTGGAAAGAGGATAAAAAACGTAAATTATCATGGATAATTTTTAATGTTGCTCCATTTTGTTAAAAAATACAAAATTTGGTGTATTGTACCTAGTTCTTGACGTTTAAAAAAAAAAGTAGTTAGGTACATTAAAAAATCTAGGAAATCCGTTTCCTGATGATTTTATTATAACCTATTTAAAAAACTAACTTCTTTAATACGTAAGGTTAAATACTATAAAATTCTTATTTTGTAGGCAGTAGTTATTAAAAAATATTTATGATTTATACCTAAATGTTTATAAAAGTTCGTGCCTCCAAGACTGACGTCCCATTATAAATAATTATAATAATGTCGTATATGTATGCACTATACTTTGATTTGCATGTAACCACGAGAACCGAAAAAAAAACACGAATTTTTTCTTATACTATCGCGTCTCGTAAAAAGCGGGTCAAGTTGTCGCGTCGGTTGTTGAGGAGATACTCGTTAGCGCGGAAAATGATAAACGTATAATATTTATATACGTACGTATAAGTATAAATGTATAATATATATATTATATATATGTATAGCCGAACGAGTACGGCGTGTACGTGTGTTATTCTAATTAGCGACTATCGCGTCTTTTTCGACGACTCTCCGATCCGGTCGCACGTGTCCAAACAAGGTGAAAGACCACTCCGGCTACTCGCTGTACGCGCGCGTTATATATAGTTAATTACCCGCCGCTCGGACTGTGGGAACGCCGTGTCCTGTGTGTATACGCGTCCGCATTTGCATAACTCGATTAGATGACTCGGCGCGGCGCTCTCGCGTTGAGTGGAAATTGGGCATGTTTTCCAATAGGAAATCGGTGGCGGGCAACCGGTTCGGGTGAGACGAAACAGAACCAAAATAATAATATAATATATTATAATATGCATACGAGTAAACGACGCCTAATGCACACATAAACGCGCGCGCACACACACACACACACACACACACACTACAAATACTAGATATACCTATAGTGTGTGCGCTTGTATTATTGATACTCGCCGACTGTAGATCGTCGCACACATCTATGGTAATATATTGTACATAATAATATTATACTCGCGTTTATGATATCACATCGCGGTCTGATTTAAATTGTGGCAATAATAATTCTATTCAATAGTCACACGTGCCGTGGACCCCGGATTATAAATTATATCTGTACGATATGTTATAGGCGGCTCGCGCGTTCGTGTGAACATAATATGGAATTGATATCTACGGATTATAATGTAGTAAGTTGTACTATAGATACGTACTATTTATTTGTCAGTTGTCCTCGGTGACGACGATAATAATCATCACACATATTATACGACCATTTATAAATACTTTAGTAGTACATAGTAACGTTATAGTATAGAGTTATTGACGTTTTAGTTATACCCATTGGCCATTAGGCCTATCGATAACTTCAAGTGCACAGAAGATGATTGCGGTTTCGTATATTATTATAATATAGGTAATACTATAATATTAAATAAACATAAAACATTTTTTTAATATAACGTGTTTAAATAACTTATACTTTAAAGGTGTATTTCACGATTAACCTTATATAACATCGTTTTAAGTACATATTATGAGTAATAATTATCACGAATTTATTACCAAAAAATAAAACATTATACACAGTATACACGAATTATGTTGTACACGCAAAAAGAAATTATAGGTATGCAGAATTATTATACAGGAAACAAAATACAATTCAGTTTAAACTTATAGTAATAACAGAAACCATTTTGATATTATTACGCAATTAAATCTTAAACCACAACTTTGACGATTTGAGCACTTATTTGGCTATAAGTTTTGGTGACAAACATTGAAAAATGTAATAAGAACCTTTTTGGGAGTTACGAATATTGCAAATAAAAAAATAACAAGTACCTAATTTAACAGTTAGTAAGATGCGAATATGTGACGAGTGTTCGTGCCGTGTGCTGTTCTCGAACGAACAAGCGACTATGCTGGTTTTCTCGGTGGTCGAATCGCCTTAAAACTATTTACCATATTATTTTTGTACCCGTAAATAGTTCTTAATATTTGATTGCGATGTGTAAGTGTTACATACACGGCGACGATGCGCAATCGATCGAGACGTTAACCCCTTCGACCTTGGCGGCTCGAGTATAGGTATCGGAGCTTCAAGCCGTACATACGTACAATATTATTGGTATTAATATAGCATAATATCGCAAGTAGGTACATAGATATTTAACCGTACCTACGCGTATATTAATCGTAAAACGACGTTCCCAAGCAGGTCGTGTTACAACGCCTCAATGCCTCCGTCGCGCGTAGATGGGGTGTGAGAAGAATATTAAAATAATAATAACATTCATCTATACATACATAGGTATGCTTATATTATGTCGATGCGTAGGCGCGAGGAGTTGGGCACTCGTAGGTATTATGTGTTTTTCGGGGTTTTTTTTTTTTCAATCCCCGCTTGGGTCACTGAACAAATATTGAATTTAACCCGTCGCCCGTAACGCCGCCGCCGCCTCCGCGTGATGCCTGAACAAACACCACGTCGTCATAGTTATACAGTTTGCGTGTATGTATATACAGTACACTGTTATGAGACGCTATCTGTGGTTTAATTGCGTCGAAATCCCTCCCGTGAGAACGTCTCCTCGTCGTATTATATTTTACCAGCCATACCATAATATAATATCGTCGCAGTATATTATATAGACGAGCGCTCGCACCGGTCTCCGTCCACGGGTCCGTAAAATTGACGCCTGCGACTACTGTGACAGCAGACGGTGGCAAATCGCTAGTGATTACTCTTCGGAATTTCTAAGACCCCCCCCATCTCCTCCTCCGCCGCAGTAGTCTTGGCACTCGACGGCGCACCGTGTGAAAAACGTCGAATCGCGCGGAAACGACAATGTGCGCCCAAAAATAGACCTTATCATTAATAATAATATATTTGTATGTTATTGTAGGCCGCGTACAACGTCTGTTCACGAAACAAAACGGAACGGTATATATTCGTTTATAATAATGATAATAATATTTACCCATTTAATATAATAAAGTCCTCTTCATACGAGTGGTCAAATACCCATTAATGACGTGTACGCTTTTTGTTCTCAACGCATTATTATATTTATGTACACGGAAGTGCCTACCTAGGAGCCGTATAGGAACTGCTGCGTCCTTGTCGGAGTAACAGCCTGCAGCGAGCAAATAATAGGCCGCCGACCTGCGCAATTATAATTACTGCTGCCAGCTGTGCACCTCGGTCCTTTGCCCATATTAAAAATATAATATATCTAAGTGATTTTTTGTATCTACTTCCACGTTATATTGTTTAACGTCGTTCAATCTGTATTGTACGTATATTACACGTTTAAAAGTCCAGGTTTGAACTCTTCTTAATCCTCCCCTATTGATGTTTCGGTGTGTATATGACATTTATTATTCCGTCACCTAGATCACAGCCGTCTTGAAAAAACATTTTATTTGAGTGAACGTTGAGGTGGTCAGCTGAATTGGTTCTGTTTTTTTATTTGTAATGTATCACACTAGTACACTACTGGTCGTCGAATTGGTTCCCGCGGCTTTCTACAGAACCTATAAGATGGCCAAATACACAAAGTTCCCTTTCCATTTCCACAGGTTTTAGGACTAACAACTTAGAATTTAGAAGTAATAATAATGATTAATAAACTGAATTTAAGATTTTTGATTGTTGAGATGCTAATAACTTTCTTCAATAATTATTTTAATCTTGTAATAGTGGCCCATTGACTTAGACACGTAGGCAACTCGTCATACAGTTTTTCAAGTATGATTTCATATTGCAAAAAATTTCTTAAAATTTGAAATTTGAATTACTTCTTATAAATATCAGTTTGGTAACAGAACTAAACAGAGACGGAAACCAATTCAGCTGACCTTAATAAAATATTTTTTTTAAAAAGGTAACCAATTTGGCCAGGGGTGTAGCAGTTTGGGTACCAGATTCGGTACCAGCAGTTGGTTTTGTGATTTGTCTTATGGCCTCAAGATACATAATATTATATAATGTATAGTATTAATACGTTATTGATTATTCGGAGTTATACGAACGCCCCACTAGTTGCATCATATGAACACACGACGCGAGTTCACACAATAACAGTTTGTTTATTATAACATGTAAAACGTAGGCAGGTAAGTATATAATAATAAATTGCACCTGTTTTGGCGGAAAACCGTTTAAACGATACACCTACAATTATGCACGTATTATATTATTATTATGTATAATTGTAAACGTTTGTTGCCCGAGTGCGTGCAGGTCGCACGTTTCGCGTGTAAAGAAATGTCCGCCGACCCCGGTATAATAATAATAATAATAATAATAATAATAATAATAATATTATATAGTGCCCGATGTAAGAGTGAGGAAAAAAATGAAAAACGTTTTCCGCATTATGTATCGTTAATATAATATTACAATGAGTTGTGGCATATTTTAGCGGTCATAAGTAAAAAATAAAAAAAATGTTACGGTAATATATTTCGTGTGATAAGCGGTGCCGGAGATTCGATATAACATAATAATATAAACGGCGGTGGCGGTCGTAATGAGCGCGCGACCGTCACGGGTTAATTACTGTTGGCGGCGGCGGCGGCAGTGGACCGGTTCCGTGTAAATGGACTGCGGCCGCCAAGATTTATGCGAGAGTAACACAGGTAGCCATCACCTGCCCACAGTTCTCACGGTACCGCCGCCGCCGCCGCGCTCCTTGACCCGAAACAGGTGGCCGTATGGTGCGTGTGTGTGTATAATAACGTGCCTATGTATAATATAATATTTAGTGCCAGTAACATTAGTGTGTGTGTATGTGTGTGTGTGTGTGTGTGTGTGGGTAATAATAGCTACAAGGCGTGCGAGTGTGTGACTCGATGATAAGGATAACGACGCTCATCGCGCCACTTATTATCGCTGTCGCCTAAACGGCTGCCGCTGTAGTCTGTGACTTTTACCCGAGAACACGGATAACGTGACACGAGCTCGCACTACTTGTACCTCCCCCCCCACCCCACCATTGTCCTCAAGAGTTTGAACGGGTGTACGTCGAGTCCGGAATGATACAACACAGGAGATAGGTACAGAATCAGAATCAGCGGGGCCCGTTCATACTTAAGAAGACACTACAGCACGCACCACCGTAACGGCATAATATTATTGATATTATTTTGTCGTCTCCGCGTCACGTGACGTTACAACACTGATGGAACCCGGGGATAATGTATTGTAGTTACAAGTTATAACCTCGTCTATACTCACGTCAATAATAACGAACTGCTCAACGTTCATTGATTTTTAAGCTGTCGTATAATTGTGATGGTATATATTTTAAGATCAATGATATTATGTTATTATTTTACTGACTTGCGTGCTTGTAAGACAAACCTAAAACCGTGTGGGTCTTAAAGCGCAAACTATTTTTACGATGCTCAGAGTTTACAAAAATAATCTTAATTTAATTTAACGATGTTTTTATATTGGTCTAAAACACTGTCATAAATACCTAATATCATATCACCCTGCACTCTAGTGAAATAATTATTTTATTTTTAAATTAGGACTTGCACTCGACGTACCTATATACACTTAAATCGAAATATTATTATGTATTACGAAGCCTATTACAGTCGGTGTCGTTGTTTGGCGAGGACTCTGACAAGAGGGGGGCACGCGCGTCGTAAAAAAAAAATAATAATGCGACTTTCTAATATTCGTCGTTACAGTGCTGCAGGACGCGTCGACGCCGTGTACGCGAGCTCGCAAGATGATATCTGCAGCAGCGAGATAATTAACTACTTTTTTCCACCGATTACCCGTCTACTGTTATAATGTTACACCTACCGGTAAAAAAATTATATGATTATCTGCGGATCGAAACGGTATATTATTAATACACATGCAGTGACGGTGGGAAAAAACTAATTCGGAACTAAATTTTGAGTTAAAAATCGCCGCACTCCTATATCCTCCGCCGAAATCCAGTCCAACCGTATTTTTTATATTAATATTATATAATGTTATTATCAACGTATAATATAGTGCTCGGCTATTTGAGAACGGGCGACCCTCGAGCCCGAGAGTACGTTTAAAATCGTATTATTTTTTAAAAACATTTTCGTCTAATGAGGCGTTATAAAATTGAACGTGAAATTATAGCCTCCCTGCAATTAACAGGCTGAACTGTTTATTATTATTATTATTTATTTTCATTCTGTGTAGGTTTGCAGTAACTACATAATATTATGTACTCACTATACTCGCTACATTATCACTTTGAAAAAGTATGGACAATTCTCTTATCACGTCAATACTATATTTATGCCATACAAATATAATATTATGGTGTATTATAGCTACAGCCTACAGTGTAAACATTTTCTCATATTTTATCATACCCCAACTTAGAAAATATTGAATGTACAATAATAGCGTTTTATAAAAAGGGTCCGACATAAAATATACACGCTGTGCCTACTAAATTAAAATAATAAACGTTCATTTGAAGACCTGTTTTAAAAATGTTTCACTATTTCAAACATAATCTAATGGAGTTCAGTGTATAATAAATGTACTACATTTGTAGCCGGTCGGTCAGTGGTTAATTTTTTATGTAACTCTTAGTATAGGTAGGTAACATATAACATTCGACGTATACATAACAAAATCAACACCCTCGAGTTTCCACCGGATATGACGTACAATTTATTATTATTGTATGTTTGAATCGTTTTTTCTTTCTATTCTAATCCCGACTGATTGACCACGATATTTCGTTCACAGATCTAGAATTATAATAATATTATACCATGTGTACCGTGGAGTGTGCGTGACGTATTCGAAAGTTGTACACGTGCATACAATAATAATATATTACTGCAGCTTGATACATAGAAGATGCGAAATCCGCTTGCCATTTGCGTGTACAGGACATATATATCATTAAGACACATATTATGTCATAATAATATTTGTGTACGAGAAATTTCATTCATATTGTTGTCATAATTATAATATTTTATTATACACTCGCGCGTGTATTACCCAAAGTCTCCACTATTCACTGTGTTATGCTTACGTGGCATATACATTGAATTAGTAATTTTAATAATATACATATAATACGATTTTAGTACATGTACAAAATATATATATATATATACTATATAGGTACCTTTTATATTATTATGGTATAGGTAACTGTAAGCTGCTGTTGATGACATTGTAACAGCGGGGTTGTTATGTCGTCCCTGCAACAATAGTTTTTGTAATAAAACTTGTAGTAATGGTTATAAATATTGAATATAGAGCATTATATAGATGATACGTCGTATTAGTATGTATTATTATTAAGAATTTCCAAATAAAATTTTAAAATGTGATTCCAGATTTCCAAATTCTAGCCTTATATATGTATAATATAAGGCACATATCGACATTACTTTGATAAACATGTTAATTGTTAATATATATATTATTATACGCGATTGTATTATTGTAGGTAGGTACTTGGTGTTTTATATTTTATAGTCGTTTAAAAGACAATACCCCAAAAAAAAACTTTTCAAAAACACTGGGGTTTCAAACCAGAATAAAAAAATGTATTTTCATCACCAACCCTACTTAGAACATCTCGAATATTGATGTATTTAATGGGCCATTCGTCGGCAACATAGTCAAATTTTGTGTACGTCGGACGAGTGTTAGTCATGGCGGTTTGGACGTGGTTTTCATATTTTATATTTTATACCCGAACTTTCCAGCGACGGGGAAACGGCCAGTGCACCGCAGCACACCGCACGACCCGTCAGCTTGCCGAACATTACTTGCGCTTAATTATAGGTCTTAACTAGGAAATTGGTTCGTGGAAAAATAAAAACCGCTCGACTAAAAAAGCAGTCACTAAACAGCTTACGAATATTTCGGTTAATCGATGGGAGAGCGGCTCGAGTACGGTGCGCGTTAGACTCGATTATAACTTATAAGCCTGCATCCTATAATATATTATATTATATATAGGTTTGTGCGTCGAGTACTCCTGTGTAATTACGCTGTTGTGATATTTCACATCGTCCTTTTTTTTTCCCCCGGGCTCTAATAAACATCTTCCACTATGATGTAATGAATAATGATTATAACATATCATTATACGTCCATAGTATTTAAACGCGAAAATCTTTTCCCCGAGTAACGATGATAATATCATTTTATAGTTTATTCTTACTCTTCCCGAATAGCTGGAGTAGTGTGTTGTAAGGCGAAAAAATAATGTCGTTATAACAGTATGGACTACGGCTTATAGTTTATTCTGGGGTTGACGTTATTGAAATCGAATTCCGGTATTGCGGTATTAAAACCGGTATACCGTAAAAATGGAGTCAACCCATATATTATGTAATATACGGTATTATTTGGTATTAAATGGTACATCGGTAATTTTGTATTACGGTAGAAATAACCGGTATACCGATATTTATTTATTATAACGATACGGGCTGCAGGGAACCAATTTAGATACATAATTCACAAATATACAGATAGCGGCTTTCATATAAAATTTTATTTTAATATTAACCAAGATATATGTAACGGTTAGCTGTAATAAGTTAAGAAATGTATCCTCTTTAACAATGTTAGTATCATGCTTTTGATAGCTATATGTTGTGTGCGTAGTTAGTGATGGATCTAGCCACCTAGGCACATGGGAAGGATGTAAAGACTGTGAGTAGAAGGTTTTAAGCACACAGGGTGGGAGGAACTTTTTAATTTATCCGTGGTAGGAGTTGAGATGAGTCAGAATAATTTTTTTAAAAGAATCTTATGATACATTTAGTCTGATTATCGTTCACAGAGCATATGCAGTTAAGTTGATATAATACAGGTTGATATTCGAGAGTAGCATATTCAATTTTTAGAGTAAAAGCAGCTAAACTCTATAACTTTAGGTGTGTTCATTCAATCTGATCTTTGCTACACGTAGTATGAGTATCCCATACCACAGCAAAATACTCTAAAATAACCTCACAAAAACGCAATAGATTGTATGGATTGTAAAATCTCATTGTCGTGTGATTGTCGATTGGGAAAAAAAGTATTAGAAACCATATTATATTATCACGGACGACGACAGTAGAAGTAATAACGATCGACGGCTGTAAGTGGTAATGCGTGATTGTGACATTTCGGGCGGAAAACCGAAGACAAGACGCTGCGCCTTGATTTTGGCAGTGTCCGCAAAACAACCTACGCTTGGGTGAGTTGAATCCTGAAAACGGCGCACGCATCAAATATTATCAAATACTATTTAATATTTGATATTATTATACTGTATTCTTATTCTATGATTGGTTATACGAAATCGAAAGAGCGGAAATCTAGACGTCTGTTTGAATCAAGCAACAATCGAGCACGTAATTTAAACATAATTCTGACTTTGTGCAGATTTTTAGTTTTTACCAATGATGAGATTGACGAAAACTACAAATTATATTGTAATATTCTTGTACGATTGACCCATATTATATTTTATTGAGAATAAACCAATTAAAAATACTAAATAATTATGGAGGCATAAGCAAAATGGTATATATTTTTTGGATTTGAACTTTTTAGTCTCCCAATGTACCCGTTAACGTTAAGCATTTAATAATATACACACGAATAATACTTGTTAGTAACTTCATGTATTATAATTTCTGAAGTATTATTTCAAATAATGTAAAGTGATAACTATAATAATGATAATATCATTTAGTGATGTAAAAAAATGTTCAATTCGATTGGTGAACTTAGAATAGCAAATATTTTAACCAAACTAGTGCTTAGGCCCATTAGTAGCTATTAGTTTGTTTTGATAATAGAACCAATTAAATCAAACAAAATATAAGTACCGAATTCGATAAAGAACGATGAAAACATAAAATGCTATAAATTATTGTAGCTTGATTATAATATTTATCGTTTGTTATCGTTTTTAAATATATTTATAAACTTTTTTAAACTTTTTTAAAAATTTTGTTCGGGTTTTAATTAAAATCTGAACTAGTTGGTTCGGGTTTGGATATAATTTGCAAGTTTGGTTCTGTTCAAGTTTTTTAAATTTAAATAAAGTTTGATTTTCGCGGTTTGTTGTGTAAATAATACAATTCCTGAAATTTCGACGAGTAAAATGGCTTTGGTAATCTTTTACTTTATGCTGTAAGAAGGTTTTACTTGTAAGCTGTCTTTCATTATACCTGAAATAATACTACATTATTATTAGGTAAGAAAGTTGAAAACTTTGTAAACAACCATCTTCTACAAATTATAATATTATGTACCATACACTGTACCATACATTTTTATTTATTAGTTATTACTTATTACATACAGAAATTACAAATATTAAATAAAAGTGCTTTATTTTCAGCCGTTAACTAAAGATCGTTTTATAATGTAAACGTACAATAATATTATTATGTAATATAGTTATTGTACTATTTATCGATATAATAATATATCATAATAACCGTTAATGTCTCACTATTTTTCAAGTAACTGAGATTTCCTAATTGGGTTCTTTGACAGCGTGTCAGCGCGATAATAATATTTTTGGTATAGTTAATAATTTATGATTATTTGGAATAAGCTTATTCTGCGGATAAACTCGATGAACCTTGTAGTGGTTTTAACTAAGTCCTCGTATAGTTAATAATTTAAGCTGTATTAAATAATAATAAAAATATGTGTTTATCGATTGACAAAACCACTGACACTCGAAAATCGACTTTCGGCGAAATAGGCCTCCACTTCAATATTATCAATAATAATATATTAATTATGTATACAGTGTTCGGTTTGTATTAGTTTATTACATAATTTCAGAAACGTATTAGCCAATAATTAATTTCTTGTCTCTTTTAGGCATGTATCTATGATTTTAAATATCTTGTCCAAAAATAACTATTTGAATATTTTTATAAATACAATTTATTTTACTGAACACAGCGGTGTAATTGTGTACATAATATGTGTGCATATAGTAACCTATATTCATTTCTATTATACATATTATAATATATAGTCATATAGATATTAATAACCATACAAGTTATGTGGTCAGGTTCAAAGTAATTTTTGAGTATTACACACTGGCTTTGAGATAATGAATCACCCCGAGCAAACATATTCAGTACCTATAAAATTTACATTAGTTATTATTGCATTGTACCTTTAGAAAACATAACATTCAATTTCTGTATATTCAAAGATAATAAAAGATGGCATTTTAGGGGATTGTAATTAAAAACCTTTTTGTTTTTGGTTTCTTTCGATGGTTAATAGTGGACCACAAGTGTTGAAAAAAGTTTTAAATACATAGTAAATAAAACCTTATAATATCATTGATCATCATTTTCAAGGAACTGCTTTTATTGTAATTTCATATTTTTACTGAGTTGTAAATGTTATGATATTGTATACCTTTCTGATTTGATATGAATATGTTTCCTGAATTTCTGAGAAATTTGCACTAATTTAATTTTACATATTTTTGCATACTCGAGAATAAATACGTATATCTTTATATATTTTGTTAATAAGTACACATTGTATACATACTTGAACATTTTTTATTTTAAATTCTGTTTTGTTTAACATACTGTATTTCATTATCACGCTTCGCTATCTTTGTAGGTAGGTACATCAAAGTTGTGTTGTTATTGACTTTTTTTTTTTACTTATTTTAATAAAAATAAAGACTTAGTTAGGTACATAATAATATTATATAATATATGAATATAATTTATTTCTAATATTACAATAAGATAATTGTCCTGATCGTCATCTACAGTGAGTGTTGTCGGTGTGCGTGCAGAGTGTTATAATATTATAAATTATGAATCATAATGCTGTACAATATCATTATTTCGAAACTGAATTGGCACAAAAAAAAAATTCGAGATATCAAGTTGTATTGTCATAATAATTATTTCAAGGATATTTCATTTGAGTTTGAGATTACGAAAAATTCGGTATATCGACGTTCTACACATTATATGTTATAGTATAAGAATTTACCATGAAATATATTTTATACGTTTACAATCTAAAATAATAATATGATGATGATAATATAGCATGTCCAGCTGAACGTCGAGGATGAATCGAACGAGTGAGAATAATAATAAATATACTTATGGCGGGAATCTACACTATCAGAAAAATGCATTGGTGCAGCGCGGGAATGTCGAGCTCGGGGTGCACGGGTGACGGTGTTTATTATACGTGTATGTGCACTTGTTACATCGGTACAGGTACAGGTGGTTTCAGTTTCCCGCGAAAGGGTTGAACAGTCGATGAATGAGGAATCGGACGTGTTCAACCCTTTACCGTTTTCATTCATAAAATCGAAGGCCCGCGTTATACCCAACTGCATCGTTATTATTACCGATATCTGTCCGCATTTCCGCGTACGCCCCTCCGCTGGTAGATTACTTATCATTATTATTATTAAAAGTATGCCGTACGCGTGGGCTCCGCAAACGAGTGTCGAAATGTACAAAATGTAATTAAATTTTTTTGTAAAAAAATGTTTTTATATTATGCAAGGTATATATTATCTTGTTAAGCAGTCGGGAGTAGGTACTAGCCACTAGGTATACCTAGTACCTATAATATATTAGAAATTATTAGGGCAATAAATCCACTAAATAATAGCAAAACAATAAAATTATATTTTCTTTGAATCAAATATTTTTCACAATAAACCTATATATCACGAGTATACAGAGTAACTATACCTAATTAGTAATTAACCTTGAGATTACCTAATATACTTGAGATAACTTGGCACAAGTCAAGCTTGTGGTGGAGAGCTTTTAAAAGAGTTCTGCGCAGTAATATATATGTGTGTATCGTTTATAAACTTACAATAGTAAGGTTTTATTATATGTGAGCATCATTCAAATTAGAGCTTCACAGCGTTTTGTACGTATTACCAAACACTTATAGTGCCCAAGTACCTACCTTCATAATATGATATTAGTTTTAAGAATCCTACATAAAAAATAAATAAATGTCTGTCACATACTGCGATGGAGTAGTTGATGCCCGAGTTTAAGCGTGAAATGCGAAAACCTCGTGTTTCACTGCAGGTTCGGCTGGGAGGAAAATCGACCCCCCCCCCCAGCCGACCAACCAGGACCACGTGACGACGAGTTAACGCAACGAAACCACGTTGCCCACGACGAACAATAACAAGCGTCTCGTATAATAATAATATAATAAATAATAAAATGTATACATATTATAATATATTATTATATTGTGCCTTCTACCTGTCGCGAAGTATACGTCACAATTGCTGGACGGCACATAATACAATATATGACGTATTATTATAATATATATCGTAGGTATTATCGCACGACATTATACAATATAGTATACGCGGGTCGTGGACTTGGGTCGTCGTAGCAGCACACACCTGCTACGATGCGCTCTACAACTGCATAACAATTGCATATAAAGCGTACAAATCTCCTACTACGTACCCATGCGGTCACTGCAGGGGTGCTGCACGTGTGCGCTCTTACAGGTATGGCGCGCAAGTCTTGCATTATACTATAAAGGTGTACATTGTGCGTAGTGACGTTTTTTTTCTCCTCTCTGCTCTTCAGGGGAATCGCGCGCGCAGGTGCTCGAAATTTGTTGAAAACAATTTTTTTTTGGTGGGAAATTTTCGGTCGAAAAGCGCGGGCCCGCAGATGTTTTGGGCGCCAAAAAGACGTACGGCGGACAATGGTTTTTTGGAATAAACGATTTTTGCCGCGCCGTCTTCACGTGTGCGAGTGGCGCGCCGTATACGAGCGCATTGTGTTATAACCTCATATACTCGGAGTGTGCGTGTGTGGGTGCAGTGCGGCGGGTGTGCGAGTCTGCGACCCGCCGAAATCGTGTCCCTTGCACGTGCGCGAACAATGGACCACGTGAAGATGACGACGATGACGCCGACGTCGGTCCCGCCGAAACGTGTCATTATATAATTTATAGTAATATTATATAATACGCCCCGAAGAGCCGTTCACTCGTCTTGCGATGCGCCAACTGCAGGTTATACAATAAGAGAACATTTCGAAGTAAGACCGTCGTCGCTGCATAATATACACTGTTGCACCGGCGACCCCTTGCAAATGCATGTCGTGTATAGGTGCTGCAGGTATATCTCTGCACGTGTGTGAGGATGGAGTGTGTGTCACGTGTATGCGGCCATACCTGCGATATCAGCACCTAGCGGAATATTTAAAATTAATGTTAATAAAATGAACATCACGCTATAGTAAAAATAGTAAAATTAGAAACGTTTTTTGGATTCAGATTTCAGAGCGCTAGACACGTAGACATGTCTTATAGGTAGTCGATGTATAGACATTTTTGTTGGCCACAATTGTAAATGAATTATAGACAAGCCAATGACTGTATCGATCGTTTGGATCACCGATTCACTAACCACCGATACTTTCATTGTGTATCTTGTATATTATATTTGCATTATGTAGGTACCGAGTACAAGAATGCATATCATTTTATATGAAAACAACTAAAAACCTAAAATTACATTGGCGTAAATAGGGGGGACTTGGTCGCCCCAAATTTCGCTAAAGTAATACCAGTTCAAACTCTAGTAATTAGTACTCATTTTTATATTCTTTGGAGTTTTATTTTTTAAAAACTTAACCAAATTACAAAATACAATTATTCAAAAAACATTGTTATTATGATAGTTTTTGAGGTCAACTATGGACCAGACTAGGTTCTCAACTCTATCTATGCTGCATATTGAGAAAAAGAATGGAGAATTTTGTTAAAATAAATATATTCTAAAAATGTAATACACTTTGTATTTTTATATCGATAAGTGACAACGATAATTGTTGATGGAGGCTAATGGCATTTATGGAGAGCGTTTCCCTCCAATATTTATTTTACTTATATTAGAGCCTATGGGGAGGGGGGCTTGCCCCCCCTCCCCAAAAAAAATTAGTCAATTTGCGCCTATGTCTAAAAAGCAAAAAAAAAAAACAGAATTGTTGATTTTTTTTTCTCGTGCTATTATTCGCTACAATAATATTATAATATTGACAAACATACTAATAATTATTAAGACTATAATATGACATACTGTATAGCGTATTACATCGTATCATATTATATTAAATCGTATAATATTTCTTAGGCATTTTCTTGTATTTTTTTTTCTTCTATATATTTGCATATATAAATTAGGGCCTCGCCGATAGCGCAGGTATGGTGTACACCTATCGGGAGCACGTAGGACAGCGTCTGCGTGGGAGGTGAAAAATCGCGCGCAAACGAGAAGAGACGCGACGAAAAAAAAAACCCGCGAGTTGTCTCCCACACACGTACTGCGTACAATAATAATAATACGATATCGTATACAATAATATACGCGCGCCGCGCGCGGTGAACGCTTCCTACTACTACTACTACTACTACTACTACTACTACTACTACCACCACTCACTACTACTACTACAACAATACTACTACTACTACTGCAGTGTATTACTGCTGCTGCTGCTGTTGCCGCCTTCGGGCGCGACGATCGTGTGCGTGTGCGCTCGTGTGAGAACCCGGGCGCGCGCGCTGTCGGCGGGTCGCGAGCCCGCGCGCGCGCGCGCCTGTGGAGATATTTATTTTACGTGACGCTCGTGCTACGAGACTCGCGTATTATTGTTGCACCGCAGTGGCGGCGGAGTGGACGGGTGAGCGGGCAGACGAGGGGTGGGCGGCCTCTCGCTACTATACGCGGCGGCGGCGGCGGCGGCAAACCCGTACCGTGGGAACTGGGAGCAGGTGTTCGGCGACGAAGACGGCGGCGGATACATAATATATTATAACGTGCGCGCCGGTATCCCGTCGTCGGCACAAGTCACGCGGCGCGTCGGGTCCCCTCGCACCGCACCGTCCGCCACGCCCGCCGACGCGTACCGCGGGGCACACCGATGCTACCGCCGCCGCATAAATCTTTACCGCCTTACCGGCACTAATTTACGCGCGCTCGACCGTGTGTGTGTGTGTGTGTACTCCACTTTCCCGTGTTGTTGTTTTGTTTTTGTTAATTTTTTTTTTCTATATTTAATGACAATATTATTATCCTCCCGCAGGTCTCTAATTCTCAGCTCGCTCTCTCAGAACCTCTCACTCCGTCCGATAGGCGCACACGCGCTGAATACATTGTTTCTTCTGTGCATTTAGTCGTTGTACCGATACGACTAACTATAACATTATACACTTACTAACTGTACGTCATCGTCTGGACAAGTGAACAAGTACACGCATGCACGAACACGCGCGCACACACACACACACACACACACACACACACACACACACACACACACACACACACACACACACACACACACACACACACACA